>NW_008795322.1:938783-976764 GCF_000699145.1 Aptenodytes forsteri | reverse complement strand
TAGTTTTTTGTTTTTTTTTTTATATTTTAAATATTTATATATTTTTTTTTTTTTTTTTTTTTTGGTTTGGGTTTGGTGGTTTGGGGGGGGGGGTTTGTTTGGGTTTGGTGTGTGGTTTGTTTGTGTGTGTGTGTTTGGGTTTGGTGGGGTTTTTTTTTGGTTTGGGGTGATTCAGAGTGATCCGAGTCATTTGTCATCTGTAAATCAGGCTAAGTGAAGCACCTCTCCTTTCCACCCATTTGTGTCTCATCTTCCTGCTTCCATAACAGTTTATCATTAAAGCTCAGAAAGAGCTAAGTTAAACGGATAGGAAGACCTTGCTCTTCTGTCATGTTTTCATCCTGAGATACTAGTGTATCGGTCAGATATGTATCACTTTGCTGTATGTCATGTACAGCAGACTGAAGGACAACAAAAACTGACTTGTCCAAGCCTGTATAGAAAGGTAGTTCCCCATAATCTGTATGACCATAGTTTTTGAGTATTAACTCTTGACCAATTCAACAGTGTTCAGAAACAGTAAAATCTATGTACGTGTGTGTTCTATTAAATTGTTGTTCTGGGATAGTTGAGTTCCTGGCAGTGGCTAATAGGTCACACAAGGCTTGTTGCTAGTGAGCAGAACTGTGGAGTGTAATTAAAATAGTCGATTTTTATGGCAAAATAGCATATTAAATAATTACACATATCAGAAAGCATGAATTAATTGAAAATAGAAGTTAAAATGGTTACAGAGGAAGGTGGCCTATTAGAGCTTTTTTTTTTAAAACTTCCCTTGGCTTTGGTATAAAAGACTACTGTTGAGTTTCATTGCCATGTGCATAACTGAACACAAACAGGAGGATTAGAAAATCAGTCTGTCTTTTTCTGGAAAAGCTTGATTAGAACCTGTTACTACCACTTACGTTAGCTTTACTTAGTAGTTCTAGTTTTACATTACTTAAATACTTTTTGATTTATGTTTACTTTACATATGTATTGAGAACTTTCACACTGTGCATGCGTGCACGTGTGTGAGAGTAGTTCAGAGAAAGCTATGTGTTTCCCTGCCCTATTGCCTTGTGTTGGAAGTATGAAGCTGGCAAGGCACTCATTCCCACCAGCCAGTGGAACTGCGGCTCCCCCGGGAAGGGGAGGAACCATGAGCTGGGTGCGTTGCCTTGGCTTTTAGTACTTTACGAAAACAGTAATGCATAACTGAAATGTGCAGGTAACTTTTAATGTTTCTGTTACTGTGATTAAATTTACTTTGGGCAATCAAGTATCCTTTTTACATCTGCATCTGCATTGACCTTTTTGTAGTACCATAAGCTTTTTTAATGCCATCTGAAATTCTCCCTCTCCCCCAAACCAAGAAGTATTTTAATGAAAAAAGAAATATTAATACGTTATTCTATTTATTGATGGTCTAATTGATCTGTGTGGATCAAGGACTGTAGAGATGCAAAGCCTGCTTTACAAAACAAGCCTCATTGCTTTGGCCTTTTATACTTTAGATGTAATTCAACACGGAAACTACTAAATGCTGAGGTAAAATGCAAGCTCTGCTAGCAAATTGGAAAGATAGATATTGACTAGGTGTTGTGTCACTAGAACCAGACATTCAGGCTCCCTGAAGTTTTAATTTTTGATTTAATTTTTTGATAATACAGCACAGTTGTAACTGTCTGAGGCAAGGGAAAAATGACAAGCTGAGTCATTAGGGAGTCTGTATCTACTTACTGTTCCCCTCCACCCCACCTGAATCCTGTTTTTTCCCAAGTAATAAAAGTATGCAATAGAGCCATTATCTGACAGTAGGACAGGGACTCAGAAAAAATTAAACAAAATATCACTTTAAAGCTTAAGCTGTACGACTCTAACAGGCACTTATGTATTTTTAATGTAAAAATACATGGTTATAGCTAGTTCCCAAATGTTACATGTTTGTATATGTGTAGATCTGTTGCTCAGGCTGAGTCAGACTTTGATTAGTTTTTCATAAATCTCATGGAAAAATATTTGCATTTGGGTTTATTCATGTATAGTCCATGCTTTGGGAATGGGTGCAGCCCTATTTATTTTCATGTGAAAAACTTCTATGAACATCTCTAAATGAGGGAACTTAAAGCAAAACTGTTGACTGATTGTTGGCAGGAATTGATGTCCTAGGGTCAAGACAAGACACCTCCAAGTTCTTTGAGTTTTTGTTGAAAATTGTGTGATTACCCAAAAGTCCAGTGAACAGGACTAGGTAAAGGCAAAGATATGTTAGTAAGCTCTAAAGTGGATTTACAAGCTTCTCAAATCCAGACTGTGAAACTACCTTTTAGTAGCTGATAAATTTATATGGTAATGTGCAACAGCTTCCAATCCAAACAGGATAAGTTCTGGAAGCAGTTTAGCCCCAGTTAATCAAGCTTCAGGCAGCATGATGTCTTAATAAGCCCCTCCTCTCCTGTTACAGCCTCAGTGTTTCGGATTCTGTCATTACCTTACCAGCACTGATAAACTGGTTTTCTGCAGTGTGAAGGGTATGTTTTAGATCAGGTCTATGCTGTGTATAGTTACTGTCCTTGTTTTTCTCAGTAGGCTTATTACAGAACTCCTGTCATCAAAAACCATGACTTTTGATGCTCTGATAAATGCAGGTATGGTATCAGCAGTGCAGTTTCAGTGAGGTACTTCATGTCTGAGTAGGAAATGCACTGACCATCCTGTACCAGTGCGTGACAGTTTGGGCAGCAGATGATGCTGTTATATCGATGAGGTGTTCTTGGAATAGACGTAACATGAGGAACCATAATCTTAATGGCTTTCAGTAGTGCTCAGGCTGCTTTAAGTACAAAACATCTTTGAAAACAGGATTTAGGTTAAGTCATTTTAGACACCTCGTTATTATTTCATAGTCGTCTTTGTCATATCCATAAGTCTGGGGTTTTTCTTATTCTTGTAAGTGCTGGAGTGTCTTACCTAGCTGAAAAAAAGAAATGTTAGGAAAAAAGATGATGTTACTTCAGAAAACGTCTTATTAATTTACCTGTATTACATTGTGTTGTTTTTTGTAAAAACTTAGATGATAAAAAAACTTGCTACAGTTAAACAAGGCAAACCTGAAACGTAACTACTTCCAAGAGCTATTTCATCTTCTGAAATTTTTATAAAAGTTTTGGTAATTCTCTTCATGAGCACTCGATTTCAGGTGCTTTTTGGTAACGTAAGTTGCTGTATATGATCAACACAGTAAAGCAGTCTGAGCGATGGGTGTGATTCTGATCTGTTTTTTGTGTACCTACCCCATTGGAAAACCATTTACATAGCTGAAGTCAAACAAACACTCTTTTCTGTTTTTGCTTTCCAGTGGCCAACAGATTTGTACCGGTATGAAATAATTAACTACGCACAGTGCTACAGCATTTTAGAGATAATAGCAAGAACATCTCTATCTTCTATAAAGAACATAACACCATTCACTATGTTTCTGGCATTGCAAATTTGGGTCTACTTGCATTCACCAAGACTTCAGCCTTCAGAAGACATACAAAGGCAGTACAGGATCTACCCTGCTGATAGTCTCATTAATTTCATCTTATCCACTACTTATTGGTCTCTTGTTAAATTTTCAGATTGCTAGAATAGTGCAGTTTATTTTCAGGTCCCTATTTACTTGGTAGTGATGTGTATCTTTATTAGTTAATTTATTGGGAAAGGTGATTAAAAACAAAGCAGAAGAGACAATGCTGGGTGTTGATGCTGGGTGCAGCTTATGAAGAAAAGCCCCTATGAGTTGGTAAATCTGTGAGCAAACAAATGAGAGAAAGCAAGCCTGTTGAGCAAGAGAGTCTAAATTATAAAGTACACTTCTAAACTTCTCAGTTGTCAGGGACAAAACTCACTGTTTGTGAATTTCCTGGTCGCAGTTATAATGGTGGTGAATATTGTTCTTAAAATTCTGGATTTGTTTACTCACCTGTGTCACTTAGTCATAGGTAATTTTGAAGTTTGCTTTTAAAAAAAAGTAAGATATTGGTGTTAAAGAGACTATTTTTTAGTAGGTAGAGTGGAAAACTAGTCTGGGTCAACATTAACTTCTCTGGACTTGTTCATGAAGTGGAATACTTCTTTTCATGGGGCACAATCTGATACTGAGTGATATGCTCCTTTGAGTACCGATAAAGAGTTTACTATTCCTATTAAAAGCTGAGATAGTTGTTGTTATACAAATGCACTAATCTATAGGTTCAGATTATTTGCAACTAAAAAGCACATGCTTCAGCAAAGGAAACAAAAATAAAAGATCACAACAGAGCATTTGCATCTTCCTTAAGAATAGTAACTGAGAGGCCACAGTTGTTAAGAAGTGACAAACACTGGTTTCAGTCTCTTCAGATACTAATTTATGGTAATGGTGGTATTTTCATGCTGTCATAGCAACAGAATAATGTAAGCAGATAAATACATGGAAGATAAAAGACCAGGAGGCAAGGATGGGGAAGAAAAGGCTGGAAACAGTAGTATAGATAGCCAGATCTGGTGTCAGCTTGACACAAACTGAATGAATCTGCAGACATTTGTGTTATAAAGAGAATGAGCAGCAAATGGTTCGGCTGTGTTGGTAGAGATTGTTTACTTATGCTGTACTGTATCCTTGTGATTCCATGAGAGCCATAGAGGCTATTTCTACAAATGAATCAATATTTAGAGATTTTAATTACTTTTTTCCCTTGCAAGGACCCATAAAGAAATACTAAGCTATTCCTAGCAGAGTTAGGGTCGTGAAGAAAATGGAAACCTCCATATCTGGAGACCCAGCCATTACTTTCAAAGTAAAACTGCATTTGTCCTTCTAAAAAAAAATAAATTGTGAATTGGCTTATCTAAAGTTATGAAAGCGAAGCCATCTTAGAATAAGAATTTGAGAGCAGAAGGGGAATTAATATTTAAAGATTTAATATTACTTACATATGTTTTAGAGCTGATATTCTTTGATGCACTTCACCTCTGATTTTTCCAGAATAAGATGCCATTCAAGGAATGGCTCTGTAAGGTCCTCAGAATCAGTTCACAGTGTCATCTATAACAACTAGGCATATAAAGTAATACTAATTAGACCACCCAAAAGACAGTTTTGGGTAAACAGATTTACATCAAATGTGTTTCAGATACCTTAATTAGATTTCTGTCGCTTTGCCCTAATGGCTGAAAACCTGTCTCCTGCTATCAGTAGAATATACAATATCCTTGCACTGCTGTCTGCCTGGGGTATTTTGCCCTCTCTCTGGTTGTTATTTCACATTTTAATATACTTGAACATTAATTGTTTAGTTACTCATTAGCAGAAATAAACTAGACATTTGTTGATCAAACTTGAATTGAAAGGAACTTGACAAGCATTTTAACAAGCAATCCTAAACAAATTTTCTAGTCTCTCTGGCTCGATGAATATTCAATGTATTTCATATCAAGTAGCACAATTCTTCTGAGAAGAACTGAAGATAACCCACCTTAGAAAGCTTTAAGCTGGGTGACTGCTTTGGAAGATGGCAGACTTCAGTTAATTAATTTTTGACACCAACTGGCTAGACTGGACTGGTAATCTTTAGACTGCATAACAAAAGTAAACAAACAGGAACACCACCTCAGACTACCTTTGAAGACCCTTGTGTAGAAGGTTGTCTGGTATTTCCTCCTTATTTCAGAGGGGTGTTTTTAAATATTTATACAAAGTACAACAGTTCCAATAGGAGAGACTAAGAAGACTTTTCTGAGGTAAAACAGGGAACTTCCAGAAAATGGAATGAAAGTGTAGACTTCCAGAAATGTTCTGTGATCTGATGCCTAAAATAGTATAGATTAATTTCTTCCCCTTCTTAAAAATCTCAAACTGTTCCTTTTATTTTCATACCTTTTTTTTGGGTTTTTTTTTCCTTTCATTTTAAGTCAGGAAAAAGTTGTGTTGAATGTGTGTTTCCAAAACACATCGTAAAGGAATGGGGGGGGGATATGTTCGGTCTGAAGTAAAATTTATTTTTTTCTTTGTATCTTTACTTTTGGGGAACCAGAAAGTGTCTGTTTGTTTTGTGTGTGTTGTTCTGTAGGGTTTTGTTTGTTTTCTCCTTCAAACCCTTGGTAGGTGCTTCATACCTTGCACCTAAGAGGGATTTTAAGGCCTTAGGACTTCAATTAATTTTGAATTTAATACTAATTTGTTTTCAAAAGACTTACAAAACTTCTGTATTTTACAGCTGAGACTCTATGCAGACTTCATGATAAAAGATGTATTGACTCAGTGAAATTTAATTAAATATATCATTTGAACATGACATAGCCATATAGCAGAACTAATTTTAGTTTCTTCAATACTGACTCTCCCCTCCCACGTTGTTTTGCTGCTTGTGTATGCATATATTTGCCCATTGGAGGCTCAAGTGAGCTTTGCAACACTTTACATTAAAATTTAGGTAGTTCTTTGGGTGCTGCAGTGCAACTGATCAGTTAATTACCCAACAGAGATTAAAGGAGTCATGCAATACAAAATTCAGTTAAAGGGGATGGTTGCTTAATATGTTGATAACTCTTTCTACAGGTGACCAAAATTACAATTATGTGTAGCTAACAGTATTGATTTATCTTGTGTGTGTATTTCCTATTGACTTTACTTTTTTCCCCCTCCATTTTATTATAGTCCTAAATGTTACCTAAGCCCCCTGTAGTTATTTAATGGTAGTACTGAGAAGGGTGACTTTTGGACTTTGAAGTGAATGATTAGAAATATATAGACTGAAGAAACAGAAATTCACAAGTTCAGTAAGTATAATTACAGAAATTTAAGAGGATCATCCATTGCCCATGAAGTGAGAAGATAGGTTTACCCTTGACTTTGAGCACAAGAATATGAAAAACTTTGGACAGATCTTGTCATTTGAAATGAAATGATGTACTATATTTTCCTTGCGTGTGTTTATGGATGCAGAGGTGATCATAAGATTATTTTAACCTATGAAATCTAATCCAGAAATTAGACCTACTAAGAGTAGGTCTAATTTCTACAGTAACAATGATGCAAGATCTTTTAGTATAGTTTTTGTTATTGTCCTGGTTGTGGCAGGGGTAGAGTTAATTTTCTTCCTAGCAGCTGGTACAGGGCTGTGTTTTGGATGTAGTACGAGAATAATGTTGGTAACACCCCGATGTTTTAGTTGTTGCTGAGCAGTGCTCACGCTAGTCAAGGACTTTTCAGCTTCTCACACCCTGCCAGCGAGAAGCTGGGAGGGCCCCAACTGGCCAAAGGGACATTCCATACCATGGGACGTCATGCTCAGTACAGAAACTTGGGGAAAGCTGGCCGGGGGGGCCGCTGCTCGGGGACTGGCTGGGCATCGGTCGGTGGGTGGTGAGCAATTGCACTGTGCATCACTTCCTTTGTATATTCTTCTTCTATTATTATTATTACTACTACTATTACTATTTTACTTTATTTCAATTATTAAACTGTTCTTATCTCAACCCACGAGTTTTCTTGCTTTTAGTCTTCTGATTCTCTCCCCCATCCCACTGGGGCAGCAGGGCGTGAGCGAGTGGTTGTGTAGTGCTCAGTTGCTGGCTGAGGTTAAACCACAACAGTTATCTTTTGGCAGCTTCCATACAAAAGTAAAAGTGGGAGTTCTGTATTAAATGCACTGATTTGTACCAGGCCTAGGAATCCATAAGTCTGACACACGTCTGCTCTGTATATGTGTTGCAAGTACAGGTTCTGGATGTAAGGCAGTTACTTTGAGTTACCATGTAAAATAACTTAGTATGATAAGAGCAGTGTCATAAACGTTTCTTTGAAAATAAAACCACTTGGAAGTAAGTTAAAATACTTAGTTCCTGAGCACAAATCAAAAGAGAAGAGTTAGATTCACAAGATAAATAATTCTGATGTAGTGGCTCTGGTTCAAGGGTTGAGTATTTATGGTGTTCCTCTGAAAATATGAGGAACTATTTGGTTCCCTGTAGTATTACTGTGTCTCTTGGTTTTAGATGTTCTAACAAATCTTCCCCAACCTGTTAGTATTGTTCTAGTTTGAAAACGCTTGGTCACTGAAGTAGAAACAGTACATCTCATGCTAGCAACTAAATCACCTTGTACATCAGGTGGAACATCTGGGTTCCTGTTCCTCATCTAGAAAGCCTTTATTTATAGGAACTGCCCTAGAACCAGATTAGAACTCCTCAGTCTAGTCCCGTTGCAGACGGCAGTGCCTGCAGTGACTAGGAAATGCCTTTGACCAGTAGACAGATGAAGTCAAATGAAAATGAGCAAGTTTCATTTATCTTGCTTAGCCTTTTGTGTTCAGTGGGATGTAGTAACAGTAGTATACGTATATGGTTATAAAGTATGCATACTTTATAACTGTATATTGTGACTATCTACTGACTTCTAAAATTCATTGTAACGGCATAAAACTGTATTGACTGGATTAAGTGGTTCCTATGTAAAACTCTGTAGTAGAAAGTTTATAATAAAATACTGCTAATTTAAGTGTTAATTATTTTAACTTTAAATGATTAATTTTTTCATCTTACATTTTAATTATATTAATCTTTTTACTTTCTACCTTACTTTCTTGCATTGTTTTTGCAGTTTTTACTGCACGGGAATATAAAAATAGATGGTGTGTTTTTTCCAGCCAAAAACGCATCTACTCTCAAAAACAGAAAAAAGCAGAGGAATAGCATAAAGAAAAGCAGTAGCAGTGTTTGGTCATACTGCCATCTTAGCTTCCATGAACGCGTATGTGTTTCAGTGAAAGAAATTTTCTCATGTTGTGTCCATTTGGACTACCTTTTTCAGTTTTCTGTATTGAACTTTAAAGAGGGAAAATAATCTGAAATGCGCTTTTTTTTTAAAGCAATGAAAGTTCTTTGAGCTTATTTTTGTAAAAGCCAGTTTTATTGTTGTAGAAGTTAAGGTTATTTTCATCAATTTTATGGGAAATAAAATAGATTCACATTCCAAGATCAGTTGGGTGCTTTAGAAAGATCTCACTGGGTGGGCTGTTACTTCCCCCTGTTTTTTAATCTCTGTCTCTTTCTCCAGAAGTCTACCTTCCCCTGAGCGGTCTGTCTGACCTTTCTGCTCTGCCTGTCATAACTAATTACAATATCATCCATCTGCAGTGTGCAAAAAAAACAAACCCCAAAATAAACTCAGGAAAATCTGGGAGAAAACCCATGTTTCCGTTAGCAGTACAGCTGACTTGATCCTTTTATAGCTGTATAGAAGATAGCTGTATAGAAGTAAATGAGTTTATGCTGTTCCTTTTCAGAGAGAGATGTCCATGAGGATAGTATGAACAGTCTTTCTGTTCTGTCATGTGCACTCATTGTCCCAGGATCTTGTGCACTCCAGCAGAAGTTGCTTTACTTGTAGAGCTGTGATGCTTCATTTGGGATTGGAGGGAGAGTGTTACAGTAGATTCTGGAAACTTTAAATTAAGATTTTTTTTTTTTCTGTAACCTTTCATGTCCATCTTGAGTTAAGCTGCAGTGAATCCTGTTTTAAAGTTATTCTGGGAGATGGAAGTGTCCAAGGAACTGATAATGGGGAGTTTTATATACAAAAAACCTTTGGAAAGAAAGGATCTGGAACTCATGTTGACATATCCAAGCTAGGTTTAAACAAGAACTATAATAAGACTATAATAATGGATTAATGCTTCCATTCCACAAGAAATGTCTTCCAGCCTGTGTTCTCTTGATAAACAAAAATGGTTATAGTTGCTGCTGATCTGTTAGAGGGAGGTTTTCATAAAATACTGTGATGTATGTCAGTATGGGAATAATAATAAAAACTGTTTAGAAGTTCTGTTTCTGTAATTATTGCACACCTATAATATAAGCTTTTTATTCAGACTTAGCATACTTAATGGTTGCTTTCTTAGCAGTAAGAACACTTGGAAGATGACAACCGTTACATATATTGAATGTATCATTGTTAATTAACGGTGTCTTAAACATAGCTGAATAAATGATTGAAACAAGTTCTAAATTGTGTTAGGTAACTACTGGCTAGCTTGCTTTTTAATTTGTAAACTGTCGGTGAAAACATACTAACAATTGTTACATGTTAAACAGTCTTTGCTTCTGCCTTTCTGGGTGGTAGTTTGTTACTCTTGTTGCTAGTTAACAATAGCTTTTTTTGATTAGAGGTTCTGGTGACAGGCTGGTACGCTTACATTCCTTCCTGGGATGAGCATAACTCCTACTATCAGGATGCTGGTGCAGGTGCAAATTACAAATTTTCTTTTCAGGAACACTTGCTAGTAATTCAAGACTTCATTGAATGTTCCTGCCAATAAGCAAAGTGTTAGAAAGTCAGCAAAGCGTATGTAATGCTGTGAACACACTTGAAGTCCTGAAAAACCCAATTGTGTGATACAGTATGCGTGATTAATATAACTTCAAGGAAGGAATTCAGTCTGTCAAACTTCACTGCCAATTGCATTGATGACAACCTGGTGCCTTTTTGCAGAACAGTTTCCCTTACATAACACTGCAGGCATTTGCTGTCTGTGAGTTAGAGAAACTTGATAACAGAACAGCTTTTAAACAAACCAAACCAAACCCTGAAGGTTTGTTTTTCTTTGCTAATAGTTTGACTAATGGGACTTTTTTATTTATTTTATTTTATTTTACTAAAGTAAATCTGTTAGATGTATCATTCAAGCTTGAAACCTCATCTTCCCTCTGGAGGATTCCTGACATCCTTTACCTGAAGAAAATGATCTTAGAAAACTCAGCAGTAGTCTACTGCTTCTGTATCACTTTGTCCTAATACTAGGCGTTCTTCAGAAGTGAAGACTGAGCTGAAAGATCTTTTTGTTGTATCAGAACACAGGCTGTATTTTAGAACAGTAAACATTATTCTTATGCTACTCAAGCATAAAGTGTTTAAACACTTTTCCTAAAAGTATATGTGTTCTTAGGTATTTCTGTACACTAGTTATGAAACTATCACTGACCTGTGACTCCCTAACTAACAAATATTGTTTGTAGTAGAGTTGCTACTGATGTGATCAACTCTAAATTCTGGGTAGTGTCTCAGCAGGAACACATTTCTACTTTTGGGGTTATGTTATTGATCGTTCTTTTGAAAAGTGCATACTTAAACTCCACAAAGATGAGCACTTGAAGTGTTGTTTTGAGTCAATCAAAAAGGAAGGTATGTTTCTCCAGCAGTGCTCAGTTCATGGAATCACTCACTGTGCATCAAGTAAAAGACAAAGCTTTGCTTTATTTAATGTGCAGAATCCAGTAACTTACTGCATATATTTTGACAGTAAAAAGCTTCCATGTCTTTAGGTGCTATCAGTAGAAATACAAGTAGGGATTCCTGGTGTAATATTGAATTCAGAATAGGTTGTGGAAAGTTACAAACACTGTCAGTATGCATGAAAAGGAGAAAATAATTATTGTAGGTTGTGAATAACATCCTTAAGTAGAGTGGCTAGATGAAGCAACAAATTAAGGGCATAACCCTGTGCTATGATGAATGATTTTATATACGGTAGATAGACATTTTTGTTTCTAATAACCATAGTAAGGAGAAGGAAATACAACATAGAGGCAGGTTCTCAGGGAATAAGAAGTATTTTGGTCTAATAGTATGCTGTGGCTTGCAAAAGACTCTATTGAGAGGAGTGACTAATACCACAGTTGTTAGCAGCATGACTATAAACAGGATCAGTTTTTTGTTCTGGCCAGACTCCAAACTGAAGCCTTTGTAAAAAGAATGCTTTAACGGGGATCCAGGCCTCTGGATGGTGGACCAAACTGTTCAAGCCCCTGCCCTGATATGAAATCGTAAATTAGAACTGTCATGGTAGCTCGAAACAAAACTTGTCAAGGCTGGTACTTGGGCAGAGGAAATCTGTACTATACTCTTAAGTGTTGAAATTGTTTGCCCAAAGACAGGATAAGACCAATGAGATCTAGATCTCTGGAGCTGGAAAGGTACATAAAAAGCAAAGGAAGTAGTTTAGTAAATATTAATTAGATCACAAAGGGCAAAACTGGAGTTGGCAAAAATAGTGTTACTCCTTACATGGGAGGAAGGGAAGGAAGATGCTTAAGGAAAACTTAAGTGTATATGAGAGATGGTCAGAGGTTTCATTTTAAATATGAACAGGAATATTGTTTTACAAAACCCCCTAAATCTTGGAAAAAATACAGTACAGCTGGTGTACTACCTGTATTGCTGATGCAGTAGCGTGTAGAACATGTAGATGTATAGCTTTATACATCTTAGTTGGTGACTGGTGATTATTTTAAGATTCTGGTGGTCCTTGAATTTGTTGGATGCTTCTGAAGTGTTAATAAGCAAAACCAGGTACTTATGACCTGGTAAAAGGTATAGTTTTGGGCACAATATATTTCAGATTTGTTGAATCATCTCTTGAAATGTGTATTTGTTTAACTTCACCTTGTGGTTTTGGTAAACTAATGTCTTAGAATATTCTAAATATTTGAACGTGATATACTTCTCGGCTGCTGCTGAAACTAGATTAGAGTGTTAGGTACAATCTAAGTGGTGATTTCAATTTTTTTTAATTGCAGTCTCAGATTCAATCCTGTTCTTTGCTGAACTGACAACCTTCCCATAAGAAATAGTGGCTTGAGGGAATGGTCTGGTAGCCATGCTGCCACTGGCATGGCACCCTTCTAATATGGGCCACCATAATCAATTAAGGTATGTGGCAGAACATCATCCCTTGAGAAAGTGTCATGTTCTACCATTGGCTTATGGGCTGAGTTATTTTCATTTTTATTTGTCAGTGCTTAGATATCAAGGAAGATCCTTTTGCTTGTCACTGTGACAGCAGCATAAAGCCCTGCCTCATCAGAAAGTCCAGGAATCTTTAGATGTGGAGGAAAAGTAATAAGGAAAGACAAATAGTAATCAAATGGAATGTACAGCGTTACAAGTCATAGTAGGAGGGGACTACTTCTACATGATATGTAGCATCAAATGCCAGAAATAAAGCAGGCGGATAGAGGTACAGCAAGGCGGGGCAGGGGGAGCGGGGGACGTATGCCAGTAGACTGAAACAATTGAACAGACTGTAGGGCAGAAAAGGCTGATCAGCTTTTCAGTACAAGGGAAAAATGGCATGGTAAACACTCTAAAAACAGTATTTAAAAACCAAACAAACAAAAAACAATTCCAAATGTTGCATCTGTGATATTCTATCGTCTTTGCTTCTGACCTGGTAATGTTTTTGTGTTAATACTTGTTAACTAATCCATTTTTGTTGGAATTGTGGCTTCCTTGCAGATGTCTCAAGGTGTGATATGTTCTTTAGGCAAAGAACATGTTTTTCCCAGATTTAATAATCACTTCTGTGTTGCCCCTCTCCTCCCAGAAGGAGTTCAACATTGATAGCTATTATGTTCCTTTTATTTGTATTTAGCTTTATATCCATAAGTGATCAAATGTAATGAAAGAAATTCCAAAACACCAGTAGAAGTTGGTCTCTAATCTTAATTGCTTCATATTCCTCAAGTAATTTAAAGAGGCACCCCTAAGTAGTGGAAGTAAAAATGCATTTTACATACCAACACTTTTAGCAGGCTAATGGTGGCACTTGTAAAAATAGCAACAGCAGTCCCTTCAAAACTGCTAAAAATATTGCATAGCTATTAAAGCTTAATTGTGGAGCACAAAGGGACTAAAATAACAAAGTAAAGGTCTGGCCTTGCTCCTGCACTTCTGTGTGTGTGCATTGTAATCATTTTTTAAAAAAAATTGTCATTTCTATAGCAGTGCATCTTATATCAGCTACTATTTCTCATTCTGTACTAATGTTACTAATTCTGTAACGTGGCATCTTTTTCTGAAACTTGAGTGCTTGCACAGCTTTTTGTGGTCATGATAGTTCAGCATATTCCTATTGAATTTAGACTTTTTATATTATAAGTGTCTCTTAAGTTACATGTTTTAATACTTCCCTTGGCAGCTGCATGCTAGAAATTTTGTCAGCCAGCAGCACAGCTTTCTGCAGGTGCAATTCATAGGATGAGGCAAATAGTGAGAGCTAACAAAGCTGTAATTTTCTGTTAGGTGTCCTAGAGCATTACATGTGTGCAAACTTCTGCTATCGTTCTGGACCACAAGATTGAAAAAATGTTTCACTGTATTTACCATGCTGGTGATTTTAATGAACTTTTGATATATCAGAACGCCTGTTAGATTTTATTGATGTTTTCAGAAGAAATCAAATGGAAAAAGCAGTAAGTTCAACTACTTGGGCTGTTCTGTCAGACATAAGTGCAAATAGTCTGGCTATGACTGCTTATCAACTTAAATCTAATTGTGTCCTCATTTCTGGATGCTTTCATATTCAGTGATAAGGTTTTGAAATAAGTTCTTTCAATGAAATTTGGTATCCCTTGAAGAGATGAGAAGAATACCTTTTTTATTTGTATCTTTTCCCCAATACCTCAGTGAAGTCATCATTGGTATCTATAGAAGAAACTTAAATTTTAATTAAACAGGAAAAGCAATACATATATTTTCATATGTACAGTTTTTAGACCTCATGCAAAATCTCTTGAAGATAATAAAAACTATGCAATTTTAGTTACCTGATTGAAACCACTGTCAAAAGTGTAGGGGAAATAAAGTAGTGTGATTGCAGTAGAGCATCACAGAGTAAACCAGTGAATAGTCACTTCTGAGCAAGACTGTTCAGTGAATGTAGAATTCTGCCTGTCTAAAGTGATGACAATTGCATTATGTTTTAAAATAATAAATTTATTTTGTTGAAAGTGTTATGTAAAATAATCTTAAAATGAAATGTTTTTAAAATCACACACACAATGAAACGTCTTTCCGTGTTTCTGAATTCCAAGTGAGTAGGCTAATTTTGTCCAAAACTTCCAGAAATGTCTTCAATTGAAAAACAAAGCTAAGATTATTTCGGTACAAAAGATCATAAACTGAAAGCAATTAAATTGGACTGGAAATATTTCTGCAGCCTTAAATGCAGTAGGAACTGCCTGTTGAAGTGAGTGTTACTTATAACTCGGTACTTCCCCCATTTGGCGGAGTTATTTTGCACTTAGTTCTTTAATTTTATGAAGGTTAGCAGATCTCCAGACTGCCAAAATACATGTTAATTCATCTTGTTCATCTGAAGTTGGTTAAAAGATGGCAAATAAAATGTATAAATTAATTCCTAGCCTTTGCCTAGTGATAGTTCAGAGTTCAGTTCCAAAGTCTGTACTATTTTGACACAAGTGTGCCAAATGCCACTGTCCTCTGCCTCAATCAGAGGGGAACTGTGGACCAAGTTACGGACAACTTTTGTTGAGTAGCTGACCAAACAAGCAGAGATGTGAGCATTTGCATCTTTAATAAAAGAACAGTGCACATATTTTCCCCTTCACAAAACAATCACACAACCATAGTAAACGCAAGCCCTTCCATTTTACTTATCAAGCACCTGCCCATCTTTAAGTGATTGTCTTGAGTAAGAGAGAAAGAATCTGTCTTAAGCAAAATGAGTCATATTCCAGTGGCATGCAAGCCTCTGGGCAGCTGACTCGGCAGTTAGTGCTGAAGTTCATTCCCAAGGTTGGAAAAGTAGTAAGTAAAAACTCATTAAAAAACCAAACAACTAAAAAGCAAAAAAATAAACCAAACCAACACCAAAAAGCACTCCCTGCCCCTAAATTTATTAACATCTGATTTTTTTAAAAAATTTTTCTTAATGTCCATTTTGCTGTGGAAAAATTAAGTTACAAAACACTTGATTAAAAATACTGGTAAATTGGTGAGGATAGCATGCACTTAACTCCCTCATATAATTTAATGGCAAAAGGAGTTAGTTCCCCAACTTCCATACTTCTGAGTTTGACCAAAGGAAACAGACCAATGTTTTGGTAGTCAGTTCTGCTTTTGATTCCTCGAATCTGCTGTGTGTCTGAAAGGTCAGAAGCTTTCCTTAATGCCCGCAGCCATTGCTTTAACTGGTCGCTGGGAGCTGGGGCCTGCTGCTGCAAGCCGAGGCAAAGCAGATGCTATGGCAAACATGTGCTGCTTAACTTCGGGCATGCATGGAGTAGCAGTGTTTTGTAGACAGCATCAAGCAAGGTGATAACTGCAAATTATTTAATGGAGCTATGCACCAGGAATATAAAGAAAATGGATGGGAATAGCTGAAGGGAAGGTAGCTGTGCATACTTTGTCAACAATAGTTAGGTTAGAACAGCCTGAAAGAAAAAGGTAGTGCTACTGGGGACTTGTGAATAGCCTGACTTATAAATAACACATTTTAGGTATGCTTTTGTAGTGATTGTTTCTAGAAAAAGAAGCCTAGTGGGCTGTTACTGTCTTGATCTTTATGCCCAGGGCTGTAATACTTAATTCTCATCCCACTATTAGACTCTCAATCCATTTGCTTTTATTGCATTTTTCTATTTTAAAAACCAAGTTTCCTAATTCTCTTTATTGTCACACTTGCTCCTGAAGTTATGTTCTGATGCTCTGTGGGTCACACACTTTGGCTGCAGGTAGGTTCATACTGTGCTTTCTCAAGCTGAGATTTAGGGGTGCTGATTTTGGTAATGATCAGAAAACAAAAATGAAGTCTTCTAAGCACAAGTACTTCTTCACAGGAAAGAGATACGGATTCATTGTTTCTAAATATAATATAATTACAGGTAATATACTTAATAAGTTTAAGGATAGCCGCCTCTTTCTGAGGGGAAAAACTTACATTTCATTTTCCTGTCCTGTCAAAAAGGACCGGGCTTCCAGAGGGACTGGCAGAGAAGTATTGCAACTGCACTCCTAGTAAACATGGAACTGCTGAATGTCCCAGTGAACATTATTTTTCCAGAATTAGTGACACTCTCACTTAGTGAGATATCCTCAACCACTGTCCCTGTCACTGCATGCTGGGGAGGCAAATCTACTGTAGACACTCTCCGGCTACAGCTACTGGCACAGTATAAATTGAGGATGTCCATAGAGGCAGGTTTAAGAGTGGTTTTTCCCTCCCTTGGTAGATCTCACACAACATCTGTTGCTGAGGAGTACGGGAGAGAGATAAATATAACAGGATACTTCAGGACATTATTTTCTGTGTTACTGTCTCTGTCCAAGTGAGGCAGTGTCACAACAATCCTGAATGTTATTTGTGTGCATTAATTAAGATGGTCAGTGAGGCTTTAGTGCTGGATGCTGTCATAACTCTGTTATGTACCTCACCTGTCTAGCTTGGTCATAGAGTTCATCCTTGTATAGTATCTAGAAGACTGTTTGACTTATTAAGCAATACCCAGATTTATTGACAGCAGTCTCTTCTTTGTGACTTCCAAAGCAAAGTCCATATTAAAGGACACTCAGACTTCGCAATCTCAGTGAGGCTTTAGTGCTGGATGCTGTCATAACTCTGTTATGTACCTCACCTGTCTAGCTTGGTCATAGAGTTCATCCTTGTATAGTATCTAGAAGACTGTTTGACTTATTAAGCAATACCCAGATTTATTGACAGCAGTCTCTTCTTTGTGACTTCCAAAGCAAAGTCCATATTAAAGGACACTCAGACTTCACAATGGTTTGGGCTGGGTCACTGCAAAAATAGTTGCTGAGACAGTATTGCTTCCTACAATGCTGAGTCAACAATTAGGTGTTAATTGCAATGTTGGTAGCAGATGTTTTAAAATATGTCTTTATGCTAATAACTTCCCAAAATGATAAGGTTTTCAGGATCAATGAAGCTGTTAAGGGTTATGGTCCTGAGAGTGGCAGATCGCCACAGAGCTGAGACTGTATTCATTGCTAGCAAAGATTAGAACAACTATTTTAACCATTTATTTGCTTTCAGAATGACGAAAGAACAGTTTCTTCAGCTGAGTTAAGGAAAAGAAGCCAAAACAAAAAGGCACAGAGAGGATGTAAATTGGGGGAGAAGAAATGGTGTGGGGTGTGTGTCTATTTCTTTTGTGTTTAAAATGGGTACCATTGCTATGACAGTTTCTTTCTGCTGCTGGTAATTCATAAAACCTGTCACTTTCATCCTTACCTTTTTTCCATACCCTGCATATCAAGTCTCTTCAGTCTTTTACTGTGGTTAATTATTCTCAAAATATTTAAAGTTTTACTTCTCTTCTGTAACTTTGATTATACATATGTAAAGAGAATAAAACACAGTAACTGTAACACTCCCCCACACCACAAATGCAGTTCTTTCGCATAGTAGACCGTTTCTCTGATTATTCCTGTTTACTGACATAGCAGCACCTCTTTACCAGTGACTTCTGTGGTTCAAAACATCTTAATTGACTTATTTACTAGCCATAGTGGTCACTAGTTGTACTGTTTCAGTAGCTAAAACATAGAAAAGTTCCTTAAGTAACTTGGAATTACAGGTTTTAGTGGCAGTGTTCCACTAGAAAATATACTTGGGCGGTTGACTTTCACCTTACCATTCAGGAACTCTTAAAATGGAACTTAAAATGTGTATTAGCAAACTTTCAGTAAGTATTCATAGTTTTTCAACTAATCTTCACTCTGTTAATATCTCTTTGTAGGATAGGTATGGCATAAACGACACAGCCATATTCTCAAAGTGGTAATGGAATATATTGTTTATTGACTGCTGGTTTGGCTATCGTGTAATTTGAGCTTTGCAAGGAGATCCTATGTGTGATGCCATTACAGTTTTGATAGGAGTGGGAGCAGGCCATGATTTTTTTTTTCTCTTGAAAATATAATGTGAAGTATAAGCATACCTGATAATGTTATTTTACAGTAGTATCATGTAAAAGGAAAAACCTTGTCTCACCACAAACAGTTGGAAATCATCACTACTTTCAAGAAGGAAAGGTGATCATTAATTTTAACCGTAACAAGCAAATGATGAAAGGTGGGGAACAGGAAAATGTCATTACGCTACATTTAGATAAATAGATATTTAATTTAGATAGATTTAGGCATTTCTATAAAGACAGAATTAGAATAGATTTTGCAGGTTAAGCCAATAAAATTATTTCTCAAAATATCTTCTAGGAAATTTCAATTATAAAATTACTTTTGTAAGTAATTTCCTGTGCAAGACTGCCCTATAAATGTGTGCCGTATGCCGTATGTTTACTCTAGCACTAAAGACCAAGAAAATGTTTAAGTTTTCTCAGACTCCTTTTTCAAAACAGAATGGGTTAGCATTGTGTGACTTTTTTAACCTTTCATACTGTTTTTAAAACATCTGGAAAAAATTGGAATTGCTGGAAGATTGATTTACATTATTACAACTATAGTACTTCTGTACTTCTTGGAGTTGATTGTAATTTGATGCTAACAGTTCCATTGTGATCTAAGTACTGGTGTAATGTAAACTGTCACCAGTGACACTTTTATACCCTGACAGCTTTGTTTCTAGTGTGTGGGTAATTGTAAATTAGGCTAATAGACTTTTTAGCTAGAAGAAAGAGACCTCTTGTTCACCCTGTTCTTGAATGTGTGTTAAATAGATGTGTACAGCAATTACTCACTTTGTTTAAATATGTAATATTTTACCCTTAATGTTGCACTTGTCACTGTCAGTAAGTAATGATGTAACTTCATCTAGATTGCTAAGTGTCATGTTGCCTAACTATCCTGGTTTGTGTGTTTGTGGTTTGTTTTTTTTTTTTTTGGGGGGGTGGTGGTGTTATTTTCTTAAGTGAAAGCTTTCTTATATGGGAAAGCAGTATGTACCCATATTTGCAAATCTACTCAGTAGTGACTTCTACAACCTTCCGAAAGCATGTTTCATCTATAATTAGTCAGACAACATAATTCACTATTCTAGATCTTTAACTACTCTATACTTTATAAAGCAAGTAATCTTCAATTGCACTAACATGGTAGATGTTCCTAAACAAATAATTGTTTAACCATAAGTTTATAACTAGGATTTCTCGTTTTGCCCTGCATGATCTTTGTTGCGTTTGACATGACAGTTTTTTTCACAACTTTCCCTATTAAAGATTCATAAAAGACTGTGAATTAAGGTTTTCTCATAAGTACATAAATGAACAGTGAATTGGAAATGACCCAGCGATTTATTAGATGCCTCCTTGGAATTTGTGTTTACATAAAATACAGAAGACTGTTTTGAGGAAAGAAAGAATTGTTTCAGCTAACAAGTTTTAAGAATTAAATTGCTGGATAGTTTCCTGATGCAGTGGGAAAATTTGAGTGTTAGTTCCCCCTCCCTCCATTCAGTTTATCCAAGAGAGAAATTGTTTTTCTTTCTATCAACAGCATCCAGGATTAGGTTTCCTATTAATGTACCTGGATAAGGTAAGAAATATTTTATTAAAAAAAACAAACAAACCTACAGAAATTGAGACAGCTAGGGATTATCCTACCACTGGTTTTCAGAGGACTGCCACCCCACTGTTAAAAATATCTAGAGACTGGTGGCGTAATATAGTCATAAGCATCTCATAACTCTTGTATTTCTATCATGTTTGAGAATTACTTGCTTTTAATCTTCTTTCAGAAGTTTAGAATATCTGAAGAGTAAAATACAGCGTTACCCAATAAAGAATAATTACCACTTAAAGATTTTAATTGTCCTATGGAATAAAAAGGAAATGCATCCTTGGACTGTGTAGTAAAAATAGAATTGAAATACATTTAGGAAGAGTTAGTCCTAAAATGACTCAGATTGTGATTATCCTCATTATAATAGTTTTCTCTAATTATGGGAATTCAGCTTTCACAGGTAAGAACACACTGAGCAATTTCATGGTGAGAAGGGATCAGTTATGCAAACTAATGAACTGTATTCTCTGTACGTATGATTGGGAAAGCTTTAATTTTACAAATCTTACGGGTTTTTTGTGGAAGTAATACATACCTGTTAATAGACTCTTAAAAATCTTTCTTTATGCTCCTTTTGGAGCATAACAATAGCATGGCGATTAAAATAGTAAAGCAAGTAAAGGTTAGGACTTCTTGCTAGGGTTTCCTTTTGTAGGTATTTTCAAATATTTGGGCTGTGTACCAGTATTGTGGGGTTCAGCTTTAGAGGCTCTGCTTTCAAAGCAGGAGAGAGGGATGAAGACCCTATTAATGTTAATCCCTTGTATACAAACATGATGTAATAGAACAACAACTCCTTTACTGTATGTGCTGTCAAATGGCTGAAGTACTGTATTTTTCAGTCAAAGTTGGGATGCAAATATACTATTCCTCTTTAATCTGGCAGCGTAAAATAAAAGGATGAATTCTTACGTGCATAACTGGAGTTTGATGCTGCAGGAATTTGATGTAAGATTATCATGACAAATGAAAGTGTTTGTGGATACATTATTTTGAAGGGAGTAACCTGATGTATGTATCTGCAGAATGGTTTAGAAGGACTAACTTCTGCTTGCCACTTCTGTGAGAGAGTATGTTACCATCGGCCTCAGAGATACTGTAGTGTTAACAAGTCATTAATAAATGACATAATGATCTCAGTAAAGAGGAGGTAGTGATGTATGTATTTATACACATAATCATGTTTATGTAGTGAACATAAATTTACATTTTAATTCATTTAAATTATTATTTTGTAGTAAAAGTACAAGGTTCATACTAAAATGTACACAGCTGATCACCAAGAGCTTTGGGTTAAGGAGTTTATAATCTGGACTAGAAGATGATGTCTGTCAGAGTTGCATCTTCTGATGAGAGTTCAAGCAGGGCCCTTGAATAGTGTAAAGCCTGTAATATTCCTCTGGCATGACAGGACCAAGACTTGTTGGATTCAGGTTGCTTGGGAATGCATCCCCACACAGGTGATAACCTCCATGTGAGGCTAAATACCAGCATGAGACTAATAGTCAACAAGTAGTTTCCTCCTTACTTTCCTTACAACAAGTAGTTTACTCCTTACATAGTTGTCATGGTTTAACCCCAGCCAAAACCAGCACAATAGTCTAATGGCTTCCATTCTAGAGGTGAGGAAGCTAATGCTTAAGAAATGAAAGATTAAACCTTACCCCTGAAGCACAATATAAGTGTCTGGGTTTTTAAGCCCTTCAGAATCTGTTCCTACTTAAATCTTAGGCTATTCAGCAGAAGAGAGAATTAATGGAATAATTGCATATTGGAATACTTTTCTTTTTTTCTATGTGTTACTTCATGCTGCACTCCTTTTATCAACATTTGGAAAACTTCAGTGGTGTGGCAGTCTATCAGGAACTTCTAATTGCCACTACAACTGTAGAAGATCTGTGTGCCCCTGCTCCATGCATTATCCCTTGCGCAGCAGAATGGCAATAGGCCCTGCCACTAAAGCCACATGCATTTTCTACAGTTGTATAAGCAGTTTACTTTAGGGTATTTCAGTTTGCTCCTTGGCTGTTTGCTGAGGATAACTTGGTATGAACTCTTAGTACTCTAAAAATAGTATTTAGATTTCAAAACTCCCTGCCTGTGCCTACATCACACACATGGTTGCTTCCACCAGCCTTTTAGAATTTAAAGAATTTGAGTTATTTCTTCATGGAGCTGAATTCTTCACTGCCAAAATGCTGATGCATTTGTTAATAACAGTGGAAAACAAGAATAAAAGCAGCAGAACAATAGTATTGCAAAATATAAGTCACTTCTATTTGCCTTGAGAAAACTAGAGATATGATTCTGAAGGGAGATAAAGGGTTACGTTTTGCTTGAACAGTAAGAGACAAATATACTCTGACATTAAAAATTAAATGATACTGAAAGAGGGAAGAAAAGTAGCTGCCGCGTGGAATCTTTTTACTTTGTGATGGACCTGGCTTGTTGGCTCAAACTAAGAAAGATGGAAAAGCTTTTTTGTAATGACATGAATGTGATGGATGGTAAGCACAATCAGCAGTTTTGACTAAGATCTACCATCAGCCAGCATAGTATTTGATCCCTGAGGGTTCGGAGCTTTCTGTGCAGTTCTGGAATTGGTGTCTGCTGCTGGGCAGATGCGACTCCAGTGTGCCCTGCAGTTGTGTTGCCTGAGTCATGAAGGCGTAGGGGAGCTCCTGGAATGTACAGCAGGTCCCTTTCATTATTTTGTCCTCTCTGAAAAGAGGGGTTGGTTTGCATGCATAGTTTTTCTGGGTGTGGTGGAGACGTAAACCTAAAGCCATGACTGTAGAATGGACCTTTAATGCAGGGGAAACCAAACAAAAAGAATTTAAAGCATTAACAGCTCATCAGGTTCAATCTTAATGTGAAAGACCGTTACTGCTTCTTCAAATAGAAGTGACTATGGTCAAAAACACTAACTAGAAGCCTGGTTTTCTTCAATGAGTAGCTAAATGTTTTGCTATTTTTTTCCGGTCTTACCATGATTTTAGTTCTAGCAGACTTGAATTCTAAGATTATTCTGTGATAGCTCAATGTTTTTTCTGAGCCAAAATCACCTGTTTAGGAGTATATTTCTTTGCCATGAAAGATGGCACAGTCTTGCATTTGTCTGCCTTCACTTGCCTTTTAAAAACTTCAGCTAATGGAGGACAAATGATTAGTATGGGTTGCTTTGATTTTCGTTGATTTCTTTCTCTCAGTAGATTTCTCTTTCTCAGTAAGCTGCCGAGATCCTGCCTCTGTGTTTTGAGTATCCTATTTGACCAATGGCATTTACAGTTTTCAGCAGCATCTTTTTGTGTGGACTTGGTACATGGCAGGAAAGAGACTGCCATGTAGACCGTGACACAGTGTTTGCATTGGGAAGTTACAAAGTGTTACATGCTTTTTCCCCCTATTTTTTTTTTCCTTTGCTGCTTGCTTACTTTTAGAAAATAAAAGATAAAAAATTAAATTAAGCTTTTAGTTATGGATTTGTATAGCCAGCACCTGCAGTCCGATATAGTGATGGGATAAGCTGAGAACATGATAAACTAAATTGTTAAAAAGGCAGAAGTACAGGTGTATAGGATTATCTGAAAATGGTCTGAGTTAGCAAAGGGCCTGAGTGACAAGTACTGTAGACTACAGCAGCACTTACCATCTGTGTGAGATTCAGCACTCAGTTTTGTCTTAGAAATAAGAAATACAAGTTCAGATCTACTCATGGAAGCTCTGCTAGTGGAAGTTCAGTTCTGCTGAGCTGAAAGTGGTTCAGTAGGATTGAATTCAATGAATGGTAGTGGAAGGCTCTTAGCATTTAATCTCTCTGCTCACAAAACAGATGTGGATATTAAAGGCATTGAGGACAGTTGTCTTGGATGAGTCCTGCTTGAGTTGTTTTAGTCCATTTTCTCATTCACACTCTGGTTCCCATAAAGATGATTTATCTTACAGGGAGGGTCTTAAACTCTAGAATAAAACTCTAGTCTGGAATCATAGCATAATAGGATGTCTTCTGGCTCCCAAACATTAATGTAGCTTTATTCAAAAGTACATGAAGTAGCTCAGACTTTTGTTTTTGATATAGACATTTTCCTAGTCAACAGAAGCGATGGATTTGAGTTTGTTGAATTGGTTTAGGAATTTTAAGATACATAGCAATGTCAGGGTAAGTATGCTTGGCTGTATTGCAGCTTATCACATAATTTTCCCTTGCTTATGTGAGGATTACCCCATCATCATGAGTAACTTCCTTATCAGTAAAGATAACTGTGGACTGATCAGAGCACTATTTAAGGTGGTTTCAGATGTGACACATAAATGGGATATGCTGATCAGGATGTTCTGTCGCTACTCCTGTCAGATGCCTTTCATCATAGTCTATTCAGAGAGGCAGGATTTCAGAGGTCTCGGGTTTTTGCTGTATACTCAGTATTACTCAGTGACTCAATAAATCTCTATAGTCAAGTACACAATGATTATCTTTCTATTCTAGCTTACTGCAATTTTCTTTCTCTATTTCTGTTTTCCATGACTTGGTGGTACAGAGCTGATCTCAGATCACAGGCAGGGGGTTAATATCTTGTAGTGATCTGGCAGGACACAAAGTCGGTAATTGTCATTGATGGATTGACCAGCTCCATCACTTTCCCTTTCTTGGTGTGCCAGAACTGTTCTCAAAGCTTGCTTCCTCTATCTGTTTCTGTACTACCTGTCCTGAGGAAAAATGGGCAACTTAATTACCAATGACAAACTATCATGCACCTTTCAGAAGCACTGGTGTATCGTCATTTTTTTTTTTATTTTTTTTTTTTAAATCATTGTGAACATCAGGAGTTTTTGTACAATATTTCTGAATGAATTGCACTCCCCAAATGTTTTGTCATACTAACTCAGTAAAAGATATTCTTTACATTGTTATACTAACTCAGTAAAAGATATATAGTCTTTACATTGTTTCTCTTCATCTATTGAATACCATCTTTCTGATTTGCAAATTTAGTAAAATATAATAAAATATAGTGTTAACTGTGCAGCTGTCAGGGTTTTCAGATTTTCTAGGTGTAGTTGCAACTGTGTCATTGCAAGTGGTTTTAGGACTGAGGCGGTGGTAGTGTTGGGAAGATGGTCAGAGAAACATCCAAATGTTTGCTGGAAGTGTTCACAAGAGGCTGCTAGTCCAGAAGAGTTATATTTGCAAGAAGACGTAGCATGTCTTGAAAAATGAATGGAGTTTGCAAGAACAACAACTCGAAGTGATTCAGTAGTTCCCTTGCTACAGAGGTCCCAACCGAAACAGTTTCCTGTAAGACTTGGTTGAGCCGTTACTGTGAAATTGCCCTTTATTACTAGATGAGATGCAGCAAATGTGAATATCTTTCTGGCTTTACTATTTAGGTTTCACTGTTTGTAAAGATGAAACATCTTCCAAATGTCCGTCATAAATTCTTCTAATACAGTTGTAGAAAGAAGACAAAATCTGTGCCAAGCGGTCTTGAACAGCATACTACTAATAGACTTAAGACATTTCTCCTAGGAAATTGGAGCTCTGTAATAGAAAGCATGTTTTCAGATTAATCTAAATGACTGTATTATTAGAGTGCAATGGGATTCCCTCAGCCAATCAAGAATACTTTTTTTTCCCCAATCAGTCCATGGGGTGAAAAGCAGATGCATTATCTGGTTCCTGTTGATGGGAACCAGGAGGAGAATAATCAGACAAGAGTTATCCAGTAAGCATATGGATGATACACAGATAAGAATGGAAAACAGTGCAGTGTTTTCCCCTCTCATTTATACTCATTGAAGTCTGAGTTGCAGAGATGAGTCCTGAGGAATAGCAGTGCTATATGATACGCAAACTAGTCTGGGAATGGAATAGCAGTACAACCATTATGGTCCACTGAGAAAACGCTTCACTACAATGCTGCTCGTGTCTAAACTTAATCTGAATTAATTCAGCAGGTATGTGGTTTGTCCATAGGACAAGTATTAGGTAATGACATTAAGTAGAGAAAGACCTAAAGTGCTTTTCTAAGAAAAGGTAATTTAGAGGCTCAGTTCTAGATTTTACTCATATCCCTTTCCTCCTCTCCTACATTTTGGAAACCAAGTGGTATTTCAAAAGGAGAAAAAGTAAGAACTTTCTTCTTCCCCCGACTTGTTTTACAAGGAGAGGTCATTTGGCCAGTTGAGAGCTACATAGGGGTTTTTTTGGGTTTTTTTTTGTTTTTTTTTTTTTGTACAGAGATATATGTGACTGTTGGGAACCATCACGGGTTTAGAGTGAAGAAAAGTAGCGCTTTGCTGTGTTGTAAACTGCAGTTACTGTCCTACCAACACGAAAAGGGTAAACTGGCATCTTGGTGCAGGTGGTCTCACAGTGCTATGAGAGGACATCGAGGAAGGGTACTAACTGTAGGCGTACATGTCACTTGTTTCTACAGTATCCGTTGGTACTTGTCTGATTTTAGACAGGTTATCTGTGCCTTGCATAACTTTGCAGTAGGCTTGATGTAGTGAGGGGAAAAAGTCTTCTAGAACAGACATACTACACAAGATGAAGACTTCTTGAAAAATGTTTGCTGTTCATAGGACGCAGCAGGTATTTTCCTCCTGCACAACTCTTTGACATGCACCTGCCTTTCCACTGTACTTACGAATTCTGCAGCCATGAAGTTAAATATAGTCCCTTCGGGCAGGGAGGAAGAATAGTCTAGAGAAGGGAGTAGAATATTTATATAATGAATAAAGGCTGAAACATGCTGCAGGCTTTAATTAAGCCTCCAGAAACATTGTGTCAGAAGAAAGTAGATACCAACATGAACTGAGTACTGATCTACTATTCAGAGATCATAACCTTGGTCTAATTACATTATTAGTATATAAATTATTGCATGAATTATTTAAAATTAATATTACAGATATTAGTTGTCATTAATAACTTGGAGGTGCCTTTGTCACAGAAGAACAGATTAACGTTATAATTACTGCATGAAAAATAGATATTGATGAAAAATTGCTGTTTGAGACATATCATTGCCATTACATTATGTATTTTTTTCTATTCACTTTTCTCTGTTCATTGTTCTGCATTTCTAATTGTCTTTTAGAAGAGCTATTAACTTTGTGATTTATTAGTAAATAATCGATATGGGATATTTTAGCACCTAAAAGAATACAGATGCTTGGTTACTTGTGGAAGGTAAAACAGACAGAAGAAACTCTGCAAAAGCTTAATAAACTAACTTGTAAGCATTGTGGCTAAAGTTTTGTGAATCTGTGCTGACTGAAATCCTGGTCTCAAATAAATGACTTGCCATTTGTTTTCTTCCTTTGAAATATTTTTCCCCTTCGTCGTCTTGAAGAAGGCGAGAAGAATCGGCAGCATAATTAAAGCCATGCTACACATTACAAGAAATTAGAGGTGTTGACATTTTACTTTAATTGTTTGGTGCCGACTGTTGGAGAATACTAGCTAGACAACAATTTAACACAGAAAAGGCTTCTCAGTTTGAGATCTTCAAAACAAATGTTGTGCGTATGTTGTAATATTTGTGCAGAAACGTTAAAACCCCCTATTTGCTAGTGACCTCCTGAAACTGCTCAGAGATGAATAATAGCTATAGTTAAAAGCTCACTGAGGAGTGCCCCTGTAGACCGACTTTTGGAGTAGAAAGGTCTTTTGTACTTGAATCAAACAATCCTGATTTATCTTTGGTTAGATAAACATTTGAGCTCTAATAGCAAATGTATAATAACATTCTTCCATAAAATGATTTTAGTGACAGAAACTGAGACATATTCCTGTGAGTGGCTTATCCACAAATTCTACTTTCTTCTCATTTACTGCCTGCTACTTTACTGTATTCTGTAAGTGGATGTCCTTTCAGATGTCCTCTATCCAGGAGCACCTCAGAGTTAGGCTAAATGTTCCTGCTGTGTAACTGTATGCTTTTCTTAACCTTCACGCATTATGTACATCACTCTTAGGTTTTTGGTTGTGGGTTTGGTTTTTACTGCCACCAAGCAGTCATGTTTCTGTTAATTCTAGGTCATACGTGAATGGCCCAAATTCATTATCTTCCAGCTTTATCATCAGAGGAGCAAGAAGGTAACAGGAAAGCTATTCTGCCTTTCAGGGGAGGCTGCTGTTCTTAGCACAGCTGTTCTATGAAACTAATAAACTGCTGCTTACAGTTAAGCAGTTGCATCACTCATTAAAGATGCTTTTGTGGCTGATGCCTAAGAAAACGAGGATTGTACTTGTCCTGGGTTTTAAGTTTAACAGAGGTTTCAGAGTTTTAACAATTCTGACAGGTTTCTTTCTGTCACTGCAAGTCTGGTGTCTAATGATGATAATGAAGTTTGTAAGTACGTAACAAGCAGCTAGTAGATTCAAACTGCTATTTTCAACAGTTCACACCTTTAAGATATTTATTAAATGCTCAAGGGACACTGTGCTTTTCTGGTACAATGATTGATTGTCTTATGAAGGACAAGACAAAGTTACTTTCCTGGCTGGCAGAGCTTCTGTTAAATTTATGCTTAATATGAAGAATGACTTATACTTTGAATAAGTGTCACTGAAATTAGTACAGTATTTAGCTTTAAAAACAGACGAGCAAATCTGTAATATTTATTCTGTAATACTTATTTTTTCTTTTTTTTTTTCACTGGTAGTTAAAGGAAAACTATGATTTAAGAACTATACTGCTGCCTACACTATATCAAATAGGCTGGATGAAATCTACAGCAGCAGATGAATTTTTGTTGAATTGCAGTGTATTTCCACTTTGTGTAATGGGCATTTTTCTTTAAGACTGCAGGATAGTTTTCTTGTGTGTAGGGAGGCAAGCATCATGTGTTTTGTGGTTGTTTTTTATTTATTTATCTGTACAAAATATAGAAAGCAGAAACTGTGTGTCTCGTGGCTGTCATCAGGAGTTGTGTGCTGCTTAGTCACTTGATGAACTTTTGATCATGTTGTGATTAGGACTTTTTTTAGGTGGATCAGAAGTACGAGTATGAATTGTCTTAATCTGAAGGTTTAATCTGAGTCTTTGATATTTTGGCTAAATTACCTGGAAAAGGATAACCTCTCGTTTTCTGTAGGAGTGGTCACTGCTATGTTACCTGCTGAGCCTGTTATGATAGGTGTATGTTTCACAGGTCAGGAGGGAGGATTACCTTGTTTATTGATCCCAGCAGGGGATACATGTTAACGGTGTTACAAACACTGACAAGAACCAGTCGCTTCTGAGTGTGCACAAGAGAATAAACATAGCTACTTCAGATACTTACTGATGAAAATAATCTTTAGGCACTGTACCTGGTTGACTTAAAATTAGGTGTTGTGAATTACCCTATTAATGGTTTCAAGGTTCCCTAGAAACTATTCTTAACAATCGGTTTTGGTGCCTGTGTGCTGCTGTGATTCTAAGTTTTAGTATTTTTGAGTGGTTCAGTTCTTTGCCTATAAAATAACCATAAAGTGACTTTCCTGAATTACAGTAGTGCTACCAGGTGCTGGAATACTACTGTATCAAATTCTGTGGAAGTGCTATTCTGATATGTGCAAAGATGAGTCAGACAACCTGGGTTCTTTTCTTGCCTCTGCTACTCATCTGTTGTGTGACTTTACAGTATTTGTGTCAATTTTCTGTTCCTTGCTGTGCACATGTGTGTAGGCTCTTTCTTAAAACACACAGGCGTGCACACACACACAAAAGGGTAAAGGTATTAATTTCTGGTAAACAATTTCCAGATCTCTGGATGAAAAATACTATAGAAGGCAGAATGGGGGTGGGGGTGACTAGAAACAGGAAAGAAAAATCCAGAAAAACAAAAATACTTTTGCTTTCACCAAATACATGGTTTTGATAGTTCATCCACAAGTAAGCAGTCCATGCTCAAGTTGCTTTATGGGCTGAAAGCTGTTTCTGAGTAAGTCTAATCCTGCTTCAGTGGAAATGTTTTTATTTATATCAGTACAAGCAGTTCAGGAGTACAGTCTTTCACTGGGCAGTCATTTCTTTATTGAACTTAGCAGTAGAATATCTCTGAATGTAGTTGGACAAGAATGATCAAGCACTCTAGCATGCATTTTGAGAAAAATACCATGAAGTGTAAATAGTTGCAGGCAGAAGTAGAAGCAGTCATTATTTTACTATGAATCCATTTCTGCCCAACATTTGACTAGACCAGCTGATTTTGGAATTTCACTTAGATTGTAGCAGTTCAGTGGCAAGCCAGAAAATGTATCTACAAACCAAAATACTTGAGAACAAATCCTTACAAATTAGTAACAGCAGAAGGCAATTATCTGTATTGCTCTTTTGGGAAAGTGAAGATTCAGTTAACTGAAGAGCAATTTGATACTGAGGTGCAGCAGAAGTGTGGTTTTTTCTTCTGAAGAACAGAATTTTTTCCAATCTAAAGACAACAAATTGTGCACTACAACGTACTCCGTGCATATACGTGCTTAGGACCAGTATATTCTTCCTTGTTTTTGAGAGCTGAATTTTACTGTTGTGATTAATAGTACTCCAGCATTTAGACATTTAACTCTGCTGACGTCAAAAGAAATTATGCACATAAGGTCTCTGCCAATACAAGCTTTTTGCCTTCATCTTAGACACATGCACCTTTCTATTTTTTGTTTGTGTACAGATTTCTGTTTCCCATAATGACATGGATATTAAATTTAGGCTTTATTCTCAAAATAAACTATGTGGTTCTAGCAGGAGCTGAGTTTGTTCCAGCTCTAGGAAAAGTTTACTAGACTTGCAGGTCAGATCCTACACTGGAGGGGGAAAAAAAAAAGGGGAATTCCTTTTCTGAGTAAGGTGTTACAGATGGCACATATTTCTCTTAAACACAAGTTGAACTGGTACTTCCATGCACACTTCCATTTCCAGCACTTTAAAGATGAGCCCACTCTGAAAAGGTGAGTATAGAAAATCATCTAGCAGCACAGTGCATCGTGTGTGTGTAGTCATGTATATATGCATGTAGTCAAATAGTGCAACTCCTCTATGTATTTGTATATAAAAAGTGGAAAAAGGTACTTGCTCAGCATTTAAGAATGGATGGACATAAACTCTATAAACACAAATAAAGTGCTAATTTGTTTACATCAACTACATGCCTGAAGAGTTTATCTCCACTAAATATTCTTGAGTCATTGGATTCATATGGACATTTATATGTTGATAATTTTTACTAGGAAAGTCTTTCATACATTTAGAATACAAGTGAGAACACTGTCCTGCTGTATGCCCTATACATTACTGTATTATATTCTGAATGATTTCTTCTGAAAAGATTTTTAATTACTCAGAAAACATTGGCTTTCTTAATGATGAATGAAGACTTGCAAGTTGTGACCCTCACCTGAAAATTAAAACAAAAGATGTCATTACTACTTCAAAACCAGCAGCTTCTACTAATTCCAGAATAACTGGCAGAATAGTTGAGCTGCTCCATACCTTTTTGATAAGTGCCTCTGAATTATTTAGCTGTATCTGGGAAGTCAATAGACCTGCAAAAGCAGGAATATTCTAATGGAGGTGCTCTGAATCACAGCTGTAGGACTCTGTCCCTGTGTTCCCATTGTTCTCTACAAACAATATGTGAATTCAGCTATTCTCTAGGGAAATGACTAGAATCACTGGTGTTGGACTGTGGGGATTATTTCTCTTATCACTCATGGGTTAGGGCAGTCCTTGAAAACATGAGAACCATACTTCATTTCTTTCTCTGCTTGAACAATTTTGAGCTGTTAATCTCTTCTGTTCATGACACTTTTGTGACCTCCATGCTAGATGGTGTTCTCTCTTATTCTTTCCTGTTAATTCTTTTCTGCTTGGCATAAACAAACACTTATTGACAACAACAATCCATTGCTTACCCAATGAGTGTCCGAATCATCAGAAAATCATACCTGTTTTTTTTTATGCCATGAATATGTACCTATTTTAATACAATGTGGAGCACTGGTTTTCTGTTACAGACAGGAGTCTCCCATCAGCACAACCCAGAGCCTGACATGAGGTCAGTTCAGCGTATATCAGAACCTGATTGCCTGTGTGAGAAATGTTGATTGAAATCTTTGCAATTAAGCAGGCAAAGGAAGAAAAGCCAGCTTTAGCTTACAGTTGCTAAGAGTGTTCTAACTCTGGAGTTTGATCTCCTGGAAGGAAACAGAGCTATTCCACCCATTCTCTGTTTCAGCATTCATCTGTATTTACTTCTGCGTTTTCTCTTTTAAGTGCTGACAGTGAGTTGTTCCATTTCAAATGGAGTAATTTGCTTCTCATAACTGTTGTTTGTTTTGGCAAAATGAGCCGGAATAAGTTTTCTGTTACATGTTATGATTTTTATACGCTGTTTGCAACTCAAACAGAAAATCAGTTATTGGATGCAATTTGCTATCAACCAAAAAGGACTGCCTTCAAGTTCTGGCTTTTGCGTGGGGCTGGGAGGGGGAGAAAGGAAAGGAAAATGCCAGATATGTGGTTATTGGAGGATTTTCCTTTTTCAAGCTGTTAGCATTGGTTGTACGTTTTTTGGGGTGTGTTGGGGTTTTTTTGGTTTTTTGCTTTTTTGTTTGTTTGCTTTGAAAATGGTGAGTTCTGTAGAAAACACTATTATACAATGCAATTTACAGTCTTGAGTAAAACTTACCTTTAGAGCTAGCAGAGTATGAACAAAAGTTTTTACCTGTAAGTTTTTTCTACTGTTGATGCAATAATTCTGTGCAATTTACTTAGCAGTTATGTGTGTATCATTGTTTTCTTGTACAGTGGTGGTCTTTGCTATAATTATTGCTCATTGAGATTGCATTTGCACCGCTAATGGGATGGTTTCTATACAAACATCTACAGAAGGCAGAAACCCTGTTGGGAAGAACTTAGCTGACACTTCAGCGTCTTCAACCATAGAGCACTGCATCACAGCAAAATCAATCATAGTCTGCTACAGCTGAGTCTTTACAGTTTGCCAGAGGGCAAATAAAGAGTCCTAGTGCTAATGTACATCTGTTAGGAGCTGTAAGAACAGTTGTGACTGTGAAACTCAGTGGCTGAAATACTAAATGATGGTTATTCCTGTAATGTGTTTTGTGACTCTTTGGCAGCTGTCAGAAAAACATGAATGATGCAGCATGTTCATATTCTTTTGAAGAGAGTAGGAAAAGGCAGCTCCCTTTTTGTTGTGTGCAACTATGTGTGTGTGTAAGATAAGTGAGAAAATGTGTGTAACTTAGAGGGAGGAGAACCCACAGAAAGACATAAGAAATAACTGAGGGGAAGGGGTATGTGGGAGCGCAGCTGAGGCCTGGAACACGAATAAACAGACAGCAGGTCAAAACTAATTCAAGAAGTGAAGAAGTACAAACAGAAGAAAATGAGAGACATTGGGATAAACACTCCCAAGAAATGGTAGTTATTCACTGGAAGTCCCTTTTTGCTGTTTTAAGCCTAAATGCATAGACAGCATGGTTCCACTATTTTATCTAAAATAGAAAATATTCTAAGAAGGAAGTTTCCAAACCCAAACTTCTTGTGTTCCCACTGAATATGAAATGTCACACTTGTGCTTGTGCTGCCACTCTTTAAATTTCCCCTTTGTGCAATTCTGAGTATAATATATTAGCAGTACCTTAAGAGATGCATCTAATTTTGCCTGTCCAATTCTAGCAGCCCGAATACAGAAAGAGCATGGTTTCAGGAATTTTCTGTGTATGCAAAAGATGCTGGTGCTTTTCCGCAGGAATGTACTGAAGTTAGCAGAAAACAGTTACTTATAAAGTTGGCTAGAGATAGCTTTGTAATCTTTCTGTGGGGATTTCTTAGGTGTAAGCTAAACATTAGCAAGGACTAAAATTTTGTCAAGGGCATTTCTAGCACCAAATGCTCCAGAAAACAGGCATTGATATTTTATTTTTACATTTCAGCCTGCTTCTTTGTAAATGTGGTTTTTTCATATTAAATATGGAGAAAAAATGATTTTTTTTTTTCTCCAGATCAAGTCACAGAAGTGACATGCAAACATGCCTGTGATAACTGAAATATTTCAGGGGGTGGAAGACCTCCAGGATTACAAGCCATAATTACTGAGAAAATTCTGTTCTTTTTCTGTGACCTATTCTGCCAGTTTTTCTGGAAGTTGATTTCTGTAGGCAATCAAGAATATTTGATTTTGAGAAAGTACATTACTCCAGCTGTAAAATGCACTGTTTTCACTACACATTGTGGTTCAAGAGAAAATTACGTTTCATTTGGTTCATTCTTTTTATCACAATAGTCTTTGTGCACAAGTGTAGAATACTTGATAGCTGAGCAGCCATCGGATACTGGATTAATCTAGATTAATCGCCAATGCCTTTCAGTCTGTTAATCCAGGAATATTGCTGGGTTCACTGTAAATGTTCTTGTAGAAACGAGCTTCCTTCCACTATATGTGAAGTTAGGTAACGCTTCAATTTTCCCTTGGCACAGCTTCTGTGTTGATGAGGATTCCTTACACATTCCAGCTTTACTGTACTTTGCTATAATTAAGACAGTTCTGATTATAAAACTAGTATCTGTACTGAAACTCTCTCCAGATTTTTGGACTTCCTGGAATTACAGCAAATGCCTATCCAGCTAAAATGAGCTCAAGATGAGCAGACAGCATGGAGAAGCATACAGTACTTTCAACAATATTCAGGGTAATTTTGTACTTCTAGTGTTTGGCCAGTATGAACTTTTTAGTGGTGGCTTAAGGATTTTTAAGCATCCCTTTTGACTTTGAGTCTGAGGAAGTAACAGCTTTGTTAAGAAGGAGAGGGAGGACACATAACTTAAAGCCTCTGAAGATGTAGTAGCTTACTCTTACTTGACTGCTCACTCTGCTGGCTTCTCCCCAGCTTCTTGAATTTCTGTTCCCTGCTGAGTTACATAATGAACGTTCTCTGAACTCCCACACTTTCCACATGCCTTCCCACACAGCCTCTTTCTTTTGCTAAAAACGGATGGAAGAATTCTAACTCACTTGTCGAAAAGCTTCACACAATGCTGCTGAATCGCATCTCAAAATAGGAACAAATCTTTCAAATTCTCTTTAGAGAAACACCACAAAACCAAACAAAAGAAAACACACAAAAAACCCACACACAAAAAACCCAGACCCGCCCTTCAACAAAATTAACAAGACATTGTAGAAGGGCAAAACAACTGTGAATAAGCTCTAATTCTTGCAGCATCAATCTAAAAGAAAGCTTGTAGGTTAGCTGCCATTTTAAGAATAAAAATTGATGATGTAGTTCACATAGCTACCAGGTGGCAGCAGCTAGCGGTGGACAAGTAGCACAGGTATTTGCTAGTCAGAAAAGAAGTGTATAAAAACTCACTTTACAGTAAATGCAATAGTGAAAGCAGGAAAATTTCCAGTTGACTCTTGAATATTTGTCTCTTTGTGTTTTACAGCTAGACCAGAATGGAAGGAGGTAAAGCCCGTTAGCAAGACCTTTTACTGGTCAAGTTCCAGTAGCTGTTATTTTGAAAATTGCCTTGATATTTTTGGGACATCAGAAACTTTACATTGCTGGGAATCAAGGCAAAGCAGTGTGACAAGAATGTACTTTATAGCCAATTCTAGATATACTTAGAAAACCAGTGCAAATTCACATTTTCAACTGACTCTCGAAGTGTGAAAGCTTATTAGAGCACATTTAAAGTGTAACAGGACATTGCCAGACTAAAGTTAGAACCTGTAACCTTTATTTGATGGCTATTACTTTGCCAGGTGAAATCAAAGTCTTCCAGTGTCTATAGCATAGTTTTCTTTCATATTTTTTACCATAATATAAACTGCCTAAATAGCAAGAACTTAGATGTTTTAGGGATGTTCTATGGAAAACTGATGCGTGAGAGAAATGGAAGCTGGAAAACAATCAACCTGGGTTTTTGCAGATTCTAGCAGCCTTGTCTTCTGGTCTTGCTTTTTAGCCTAGGAGCTTTCAATGGTTTCTTCTGATGAAATAAGCGGCACGTAGTCTCTTCTCTTCATTTTTCACTTCATTTCATCACTGTGATGAGTAAGGCTTATGGTTTACTCCTTGTGCCTTCAAGGTCCCTATCCTTGGGTCTGTCAATCTACACCTATACCACAACTTTCATGCTTAATGGATCTTTCCCTATCCCGTATTTTGCTTTCCAGGGAGTTTCATAGGTGGTTGTATGTGGTTTTTCTCCAGGAGAGGCAATTTCTTCCTTCTTGCAAGAACAGTGCCAGGTAAACTGTAGGCATAACTCTTTGTGTTACAGAATAAGTAAGATACACTGAGGAAACTGGGGGAAAAAAATAAATGTCATCCTACTGTACCCTTACAATGCTGAAAACATTTTTTTCGTCAGTAAACTGTTTTCAGTTGGCACCCATCAGACTAATGTGGGAGGACTCAGTCCCTCGGAATCTGTCCAGAGTTCAGTCACTGCTCCTGTGTTTTTGGTTTCTCCAGAGAAGCAATGTTCACGGTATAGTTGCATAGTTCCTATGTCCGTACAAAGTCTTTTCATGTTGGGTTTTTTTATTAAAGATTTTTCCATACCATATCCAGAGAGGGAGGTTAGTTTCTTTCTTTTCTAAGCATATATTGCACCAATAGACGCACATGGCTTTCTGCATACCTCTCATCTTTCTTCAGTATTGACAGTATTCTTCAGTATATATATTTTTACATACTTCAAGCAGTATACGTAATTAATGAACTATATATGTGCTTCCCTGCAGTAATTTTCTGAAAGCGTTTGGGGAATTAGGTTCACAGTTTTTCAAACTTAATTCCTTCTGTTTTCCCCTTCCTAGCTCTGAAACTCTCATTCTGAAGTTCTTTATATTTTTGTTCCGTCTTCTCATGGTATTTTGAAGGGCTTTTTTGGGGCAGCTGTCCTGGCTGTGCCCCCGCCTACAAGCAGGGTAGAACCAAATGCCCACCCCACCCTGCCTGAGTTTTTCTTATTAAAGTTTTCATTAGGTCTCTGCCACACTTGTCAACTGAGAGTGTGTGGAGGAAATGGCACCTTTAAATCACCCATGACACTTTTTTTTTTTTAAAAACTGTTTCACTTTCTAGCTAGGATACCATATGCAAATAATAGCTGGAAGATCTTGTTGCATAGGCAGACAAGGATTTCTTCTCTGTGATCCTCCTGTGAGTGATTAACGTCCAGGAGGACAATGACACTTGCATTCTTTTTTTGGTGTTCTGGTTTTGGCTGCGATAGAGTTAATTTCCTTCCTAGCAGCTGGTACAGTGCTGTGTTTTGGATTTAGGATGAGAATAATGTTGATAAAACACCGATGTTTTAGTTGTTGCTCAGCAGTGCTTACACTGGTCAAGGACTTCTCAGCTTCCTGTGCTCTACTGACTGAGCAGGCTGGAAGTGCACAAGAAGCTGGGAGGGGGCACAGCCAGGACAGCTGACCCCAACTGGCCAAAGGGACATTCCATACCATGGGACGTCATGCTCAGTACAGAAACGGGGGGAAAGCTGGCCGGGGGGGCCGCTGCTCGGGGACTGGCTGGGCATCGGTCAGTGGGTGGTGAGCAATTGCATTGTGCATTACTTGCTTTGTGTATTCTTCTATTATTATTATTAT
>NW_008795322.1:914639-938751 GCF_000699145.1 Aptenodytes forsteri | reverse complement strand
GGGGGGGGAGGTGGGGGGGGGGAGAGTGTGAGCGGCTGTGTGGTGCTCAGTTGCCTGCTGAGCTTAAACCACGGACGCTTGGTCATTCTTAAATTCTGGTTGGTCACTGGTGTTCCTTTTCAATACTTTAAGGGTTTTCCTTATTTTCCCCCAGCATGACCTATTTTTTTTCATTGATAGTTGAGAAGAAGCTTTTCATGGTTTAAAACAGTGCAAGGACTTAAGAGCACTGTGACTGACTTGCCTGCTGGCTACATCTTAACGAGTTTACACAAAATCAGAGTCCAATTATACACTGTGTTTGTTATCAACTACAACGGGAAGATAAGGAAAGAATGGCCCAGAGGGTAGGAACTGCATATGCTATCATGGTTGGTGGTAAAAACATTGATAACATTTGAGTTTTGTTTTTAAGTTTAAAGGAAAACTCAGTTTTGGGGTGTTTTTTATGCTCAAAAATCCCTACTGTTGTGTAAGACTCTATCAGACATTTTTACTGATTAATTGCAGCAATCTCTATGTAAGGGCTACCCATTATACCATTCATCAGATGTGCTAACTGCCTGATCATTTTGTGGGTCATAGCGAAGCATTGACCTGTGAATTCCAAACTCTTGTAATGCATGTTTTGCTTTTCTGCAGTACTGTGTTTACACACTCTTTTTTTTTAATAAAAATCAGTAGAAAATCTACCCTGACCTTGAGTATTTATATTTGTAACTTCTCTGTTAATTTTGGAACTCAGGAATACATTTTGTACCATTTGACAGTGTTTGATACTTCCTTTTGAGAGGGATAAAAAGTGATTATATTCTTGAATTCCGATTCCTTCTAACTCACTGACTGTGCAAGCCCTCTCATTATTGGTACAATTAGCTGCTTGACACAGGATTCAAAGGAAGATCTTTTATGTAAGCCTTAATCTAGGAAACAAAACTAGTAAAAGAAATACAAGTCTGTGCTTCTCATCTCTAATATTGATTACTAAGTCTGATTGCATCTGGCCATAACTTCTGACTATCACCTAGGAGTGATCAGTGTAGTAAGTTGGCCATTGGCAGGGTGTTCAAGAGCCTCATGTGGCATGTTTGCCAAATACGGGTGTCTGCCAATTTACACCCACAAAGGAAAAAAGCCATTGCCTTTACCATTGAAGAACTCTCCATATTAGAGAGAGAAAAAAAACTTTCATTTTGAGACTTGAGTACAAGAACAGCAGGAAGAAAGACAGTGGGAGATGGCTACAAACCCTTGTCCATCTTGTATGTTGCTGACCTATAGTGTTCCGGGCATCCTTGCCATCTACCTACCATCTATTTATCAGGAATCCCAAAAGTACATTTGCACAGCAGCAGGTGTGTATCAGTCTCAGCTGGCATCATCTGCCAATAGATTTCCTCCTGCAAGAATTATTTTGTCATGTTAAAATGATTGGTTTTTCTACCATACCTGAATGTCTTTGTACAAACTTAATTAAGTATGACTTGCAGTGTTGCTACCTCATGTTCTATCTTCAATATTGGCTTCTCATAGCATTGATAAAATACTTTATATCATATAAATGTTTGCAACTTCCCTGCACCTTCCCCCTCCTTCAATTTTACTTCCATGCTGTTAGTTGCTCTTCAAGTGTAATGGTAAGATTTGATTAGCTGAAGCGAAGACCATGTACATGTTAAATAGAGCCCAGGACCAACCCCAGCCTGACACATCACAGCTGTTTGAGATTCCTGCTCCAGAGGGTTCATGCCCTGCTGCCCTGCAGGGAGGGGACCTTCTGTTGGTGCAGGCCAGGGATCTAAGAAACCTGCATGACAGGCTGAACACACTAAACTCCTGGTGCTTGTTGCTGTTGGTTTTTTGTTTTCACTGAAGTCAGTCTTCTGGTTTGTGCTTTATTTATGGTATCAGGGAAAAACACAATAGCTCTATTAATCATATCTTTCCCCCTTTAAAAAACACCTGTGCTCTTATAATATGGAACACATCTCTTTCATTTGGGATTAAGAATTAATACAGTCCTGTGTTTTCTGTATAATGTGATTTAGATTCAAACACCCCTGAATGCCTTACTGTATATTTTAAGACATAGACCAATTAGTTTTCAGTGCAGCTTCATTACAAGGTTCTGGTGGGACAAGGTAGTGCTACAATGTAGATGTTGAATAATAATAGTGTCAGGAGACCCCAGGAGACCACACAGTCTGTGCTGTGAATTTTCTATCTGTGATGAGGAAGAGAAGCACGGCAAGACTAGTGCTGCCATGCTCCAGCAATACCTCGGTAAACAGACAGTCATCAGGGCTCATAATAAGTTGTTGTGGATCAGAGCAGCACTGAGAAGTGAACATACTGTTGATAATCCTGAGAATTGAAAAGTGCAGGAACTCTGTTCTCAGATCTGATAAGGAGCACAGTGTAGCTGGAGCCAAAGTGTAACTCTAAAGTTGGCATTAGAAAACAATGGACAAATCAAGTAAGTCTTTACTGGAGAAGTTGCTCGTTTCTCATATATGTGGACACATAGGTATCCAAAGCTAGGTGTCAGTTAATATCTAACTTGCTCTGTTTCTACCCATTTTTATGTGTATTCTACAAGCTGTGCTACATGCCTATCTCAAGTAACTACCTTTTACGTACATTGCAGTATCTTATTTTGTAGTGCACACTTCTTAGCTTTTTCTTATTTTATTTCATGTAGCTTTACCTGTGTAGTAATTTGACAGTAATTTCTGTTTGGTTGGTGTGCTAGTGTAGTAATCTTCAAAATGACGGAAGAGCCAACTCCACATTACAAGGAGCAGTATCTTTGTTACTGTTCTCCCATAATGCTTTAAGGAAGCTCTTAGTAATAAAAGGAAAATAGGAAACCATTTACTGCTTTACATAAAACTATCAACATAAAATATCTCTGGGGGAAAAAAAAAACCACCAAAAAACTTTGAATTACGTTGTTGGTTTTCTGAATCATAATGAATATAAAGCTTCCAGTTCCTCTGAGGTCTGATTTTTGTGCAAGACATTAGTTTGCCCAGAGGCCTCAAACTGAGATTTGAGCCAAATAAATATCTATGTAATTGTTCAGATGAAATAGTTTAGAATCAATTTTACATTTTATTAGAAAGGAAGCAAAAATATCTTATTTTTCAGAAACATCTTTTATCCTTTCAAATGAGTCTCAAAAAAACATGAAGTGATTTGTTCTGTTACGTAGAGGCTTATTTCATCCACATGTATGTTGTGGGTGGAAGAAGCATCTGGTGGTTAATTCATTATTTCTAAAACAAAGAAGATAGTTACAGTGAGTGGGACAGTCATGACATGCTGTATGAAGTCTCATCCCTTTCTTAGAAAATTCCTTAAAACATAATCTAGAAATACAAAAAAAACCCTCTTCCCCTCCTTCACTCTTACTTTAGAGAAATCCCGAGGTCCAAACCAAATGTAAGGCACAAACTTTTTAATTAGAAACACAGAGGGATAACTGAAATGTTTAATGTGTTTGTTTATTTTTTACTCATTTTTACCATGCAGGAAGTATTTGCAAAATTCATTTAATTGACTTCGAGGGTGAAAGGAATTGAACTTGCAGTTTATTTTTGGTGTTCTCGGGAGGAAATTCTGTTTAAGCTTAGTAGCAACAATTCATGCTTTTGGAGTTAGGTCCTCAGCTTAAATTAGTGTATCACCAATGTTTATGTCCTGGGAGTTTCCCATCCTCCATGTTTCGCATTCTGCTTAATTAAGCCTGGAGACATAATAGCATACCTTAAAAAAAACAAAAACAAAAAAAAAAACAACACCACAAACAAACAGGCTTGGAACCCAGGGATAACCACGATTGCAGTTCAAAGGCTGAAGTAGAAGAATCATTTGACTGCAGTTATTGGATTGATGTTTTGCTACAGTTGCATATGACTGCTTCTCCACAGGAATTTCTAGTCAGTGTATAGGACAGGAAGGATTGGGGTTTTATCTGTGAGGTTTTGTGCTTTGTTAAAATCGTATGTAGTATTCACTTGTTACTTCTGATACATTCTGCAAGAAAACTAGGAATCTGCTATTTATGAGCATGCCCTAAGCTGCAGCTATATTGATCTAATAGATACTTTAGGTACATCTAATGCAACTCTGCTATCCTATTAGAATATGGAAGGTAATTGTTTTTTAATATATATATTTTAAATTGAGGTGGCAAATTTAAGAATAAAAACAGAAAATAGCATACCTGTGAGTGTGTCCCAAAATAAGAAATAAATATATTAGTTCTGTCTACCCCAAATTCATTCTGATAGCTGACGAGGGCTTTCTTACAGCCATTCTTTATTAACCTTCAGAAGGTTGCATAGGGTAAAATTTGTGAATTACTGATTTAGGGCATCATGATTTTTCAGTACCAAATTTTAATATGGTTCTAGCCAAAGACGTTAGTGTTTGCACCATTTGTTATTTTATATTTATATACACTTTTGAATAATATAGCCTTAAATTTTTCTTTGGCTTATCCTGTTTTCAGTTTTTCAAGTGAAAATGATACTTCTTTTTCTTTCCATGTGGTGTTATGTACTACTTCATTTAAGTCTCTAATGAACATCAAAGATTTTGATAGAATATAATACTATATCTGTAAGGTCGTCTTGTTAAATTTCTTGTTAAAAGTGCAAATGATGTGAGAGCAAAAAATAGTAAAACGTTCTAAAGTGCTCTAAAAAGCGTAAAGCAGGATCTAGAAAACTTGCATTTCGAAAATTCATTGTTCTATTAAATTATTTCATTCCTAATTCACAGATAATTCCAAAGCTTATTCCTAGTAATACAGAGAACTTGCTAGGCTTTTTGTTCCTTGCTAGGTGATTATTTCCTTAGCTTCAGAATTCTGATTTCACTTGAACATTGAAGGACTTCTCTATTGCTTCAGGGCACTCTCTGCCTAAAGAAATCACTGGCTTTTTTTGGCAGGCTGAATTCTGACTGCAGACTACTGTGGGTAGAAAACCCTCCCATCACTGACCAGTAATCCAGTAACAGACGTTATGCTAGGCAAAGTGCTTACTTTTCCTTCTCTAGGATGTTTTCTGAACTGAATTCCACTGTTCCACACACAAAATGGAGAAAGCTGCAGTAAGTAATAGGCAATTCCTAAACTTGTTAGCAGTGCCAGGAATTAAATTTCAGTCTATCATTTGTAGTAGGCACAACTTTCTGTTCCAGCTTTGTGTTCTGTTGTATAGCTTTCTTCAGCTTCTGAGGGCATCTGAAATTGCTCATCAGGCTACCCTGTTCTCCTGCAGTATTAAGTTACGTGTGCTATCAGAAGTTCTTGTATTCCACTTAGACCAATTTCCCCATTACCTTACCTTACCAATCAGGTAGTAAGTAGACTCAGTGAATACGGTGTGGGCTGATCATCTGTTCAGGTTAAACCACACATAGGGAAAGGATTGTGATGGAAGACTGAGCAAAGATGATCTACGGCTTATCAGCTCATGTCTTTGAGAAGTAACTCTGGCATTACTGTGGGTCAGGGTTGCCAGCGAACATGAAGTTTGAAAGGTGTACTTCTGCAGGAGCTGAAACCATAGCCAGAGTAGCACAGCATTCCTGACCGTGTCTGTCTCCCTTTGCCAAGTAAGATATTTTAGTCACTTACATTGTCTCATTATCTCAGAAGACTCCTTATACTAGGTGATACAACCTATCTGGACTAACCATGATGTGCTATAGTGCTAATATCTTGCTCCACAGCAGCAGTCCTGTGTCTTAAGTCTCGGAGAACAGCAGTCTCTCATTCCTGTTACCTTAGTGAGTAGCTCCAATTCTGTACATACTGAAAATTATTCAATAAAGGAGAACAGAATATGGTAACACTTTAGGTACCGGTCATATTTGTTGCAATAAAAGGGAGTTGAGAACATATTTGTGCTTGTAAGTGCTGATCATTTTTGTTGCAATAAAAACTGGAGTGAGATTAAATAATAGATTTTTAAGAGTGTCTGGAAAGAAGGACAAATAAGAACCTTCATCTCTATGAATTTGCATAGCTCACTTCAAAAGGAAAATTGGTAAAACACAGGGATACGTTAGAAGTGCTAGGTGTTGCAAATGTGTAAGGGCCCTAATACTGTTACCCATACTTATAACTGTGGAGTTTTGCAGGAGTGAAAACCGAGCACATCAAAATGTGCCTTTTTCTTTCTGTCTCCATGTATATAATATCAAGCCTTTACAAGCTCCTCAAATGGCGCTTTGACTGGTATTGTGCTTTACATATGTAATGTACTACATTAGAAGTAAACAAATACATATATTTTTAATTCCTAGTTTTAAAATTCTTTCTCTTTTTGAATCTGCCCAGTTATGGTACCTTATGGACCCTATATGATTGAATGTTATGGAAATGCTGCCTCTTTTCATCCCTTTCTCATGTGTCAGTACAAACCACAGAATGAATAGTACTGTGAAGTTGTGGCAAAATAGCTTATGTGAGAAAACATTGTTGAATACAGCTGTGAGTATCATGATAGGAATTTTCATCTCTGTGCTTAACTAATCCATTTCATGCTGAGAAATACTTTTTCCTTAGTTTATGTGCCCTTCATGAGGTTTTTAACTTACTTTCAAAAACTAGTTTAGGTGGAGGACAGGTTTAGCTTGCCTGCTTTTCTGTGTATTTGGGAAAGAAAAGTTGACAGCTGTGCTCTGCTCCCAGTCCAGTGCAAAACAATCACAAGGACAGATAAAACAGAAGACTATGTTACACTTGGCCTCTGCCTACTCCAATGTAGTGGTAGCAGTTGTCCCCAGGTAGCAGGTGAGGAGTTTTGTTCTTTGCTCTACTGATACTCATGTGTTTATGACTGGAGAGCCATAAAGTAGTGCTTATGGTATTTAATGCTGCAAAGCTTTGAAGTTGTTGTGCTTACTCCCTATCACAGTTGCAAAGCTCTCTGTTACAAAGATGAAAGGTGTAAATCAATGCAAAATATATAATTAATACATTGACAAGTACTTGAAACTACACACAGTCTGCAGAACTAATCATAAACTTGAATATGAACTGTCAAGCTACTATATCAAGAAAAAACAGGCCACTTTAACTCTTGGCCTGCTGTAATCATTAATGGGTATCTTTTGTGAAATTTTATTTGCAGGTTGAAATCCTGCTTGTTCTGTCATGTCTGTGAACTTTCTGGTGGAAGTTCACCAGTTTCAGATCATGTCAGATATTTCTTTGCTTTGTATGAGCAAAATGCAGAGCACAGTTCTTTCTCAGTGAAGAGAAAGAAAATAATAGAATTAAACATGTATTTTGAGCAGATGATTCAAAACAGCAGGCTGTAATTTACCCTTATAGCTTCAGGATTGATGTGTGAAGAATCTTTGGAAAACAGATTTGATCTTCTGTTTTATACATTATTTTCCTGTCTGTATTGCATTCTGTTTAGTGCTGTGTTGTATCTAAAGTAGACCTTTTTTTATTTCCAGTTCCGTGCCAGTTAACATTCGTCTTTGATCTGTGTCATCACAGTTGTTGCTGGGGTAGCAGATTATGATTTCTGCCATTAATAATGATACCACTATTCCGGTTGCCAGAGCAGGAGGAATTGCTGAATAGGACTTGTACTGTGCATTGATTATCTTCAGCTTAAGGAACAGAAATACTAAGGTGATTATGTAGTCAAACACTGCAGAGAAGACTTAAAGCTACAATCTGAACTACAGCTGAAACTTTTATTTTGTTTTTTACCTCCAAATTATACTTAAAAGATTCAGTTGCTGGAAGACCTCTGGAGGAGTTGCATTTTTTTTTAATTATTTTTTTTAAAAACAAAAAACCACAACCCACACACCCCTCAGCCACACCCCAAAACCTCAAACACCCACAATCCAATTGTGTGTTTTCTAAAATACCAAGTCTCAAAACCACCTGCTATCAGGCCTCTTTGTCATGTTTTAATGAGAAGTAGATCCAAAGTGAGAGGCTGGAGGTAAAAAGTCTACACTGGTTTATGAAGAAAACAGAACAAACAAAAAAAATCCCCAAACCTTCCTATGGTACCTCAACTGTTGTAGCTGGCAATTAGCATTACTCAGCTGGCTTAGGATAAAAATGGGGCAGAGTTTCTATGCCTGTTTGCTTCTCAACAGCCTTTTTACTCCAGTGGATACCGTTTGAATTTAATCTTTACTTGTGGGACTGATCTCCGTGGAGATCTTGAAGGCCTGAGGAAAGGCATGTACAATGGTAGGAGTTTTGTTCCGATGCATTCTGTTGAACTGGGAAGTGTGTAAATGTCTTCCTTTTTTTCCCTTTTGTTTCCTCTTCTTCCTTCATTCTCTTTTCTCTCTGGACAATGTAATTTCAGGAAATGGATAGACTATGCCTCCAGTTCTAATACAGCCAAGGAATTATAAAACTGGGCAGATAACAGTAATAAATGGGCTAGTTTGTTTATTCATGTCAAGTGAATCTTAATATAACATCCTCATACAGAACAGTGACCTCAGAGAAACAGTTCTGAAAGTTGCGGTAGTAGCAGATTTACATTTATAAGACTACTTACTAGGAGAAAGATCTAAATTTTAAATTAAAGTTCTTTTTTTAAAATACCACTGAGCCTTCTTTATTTCTGTCCATATTGGTGGTGGTACAGGTTGATCTGAACCAAACTGTAACCTCTTTCTTCTGTTTGCTTTCCTCTCAGAATATTTGGCTCAAGATTTGGATAGGGGTCTGACAGTTGTAAATTAAGATGTTTTTCCTAATTCCTGTACTTAAAAATTAAGAGATTATTTTTGCCTACCAAATGTTTCAGTGCTATTCACTTAATACACTGAAACCTGTATCTCCTGTTACCTCAGTAGTCAAACAGCATATTATTATGCCACATTTGAATATGAGATGAGAAATTAGGAAAGTCTGATATCTTCCATTTTATGCTCCTGAAAGAGATTAGGGTCTGGGTGGCTCATTAAAATATTATTGGCTGAAAATGTAATGGTATTTGGTCTTCTACACTAAAAGGAAACAAAATTCTCTTTGGTGTTCTCCTGTAATCATAAGCAGTCTGATTGACTGGGAAGATCTGTGACAGAATGACAAGCCTGGCACAAATACAGACTCTTCTGAATCTTTGGAGTTTTCATGATCAAGTCATTTTGTATCAAATAATGTGTGTGTATAACAAACGGTTCATTGCTGCTATATGTAAAAACCTCAGATGTGCTATTAAGTGATGTGACTAACAGCACTGGGCAAAGTTACCCTTTGTAAGTACCACACCGTCAGCACCAGTGGTCATGTGAGGGATGTAGAAACTAAACCAAATAGGCTGAGTGTCAGTGGTTGCTTTCAGGCAAAGGAGAACTGCACTGAGCTTGCAACAGTGGAAAATTTATTTCCCTATATGCTGATAAGTGTTACAATACCTTCTAGTTTGCCTTTTAAAACTGAGAAGAGAGCACAAAGGTTTGTTATCCTACTGATAACCATGGAAATGGGCAATGTCTGTGTTGAAAATCCACAGCTAGTAAACTGAAGGAGACCATGTAATCAGGACAGAAAATATGAATTATAATTACTGCATTTCCTTCACAGGGAAGAGCCATCTGTAAGACAAACTTTTTGATCTACAGTAGATATGAGAGGGCATATCTGTTCAATTATAGCAGTGTTTAGGTGCAAACAAAATCTGTGATAGAGAAGAATAGTATACTTCCAAGTGTTCATGCATTGCAGATGGGCTAAAACAATAAACAGAATGCTGAACTGAGGATAATAGTCCCTGAAAGCATACTGAGATTGTAACTACTGACTGAACTGTGCCGACTGTATCTACCAACCCAATTTTATTCTTAATGTATTCCTTGTTGCTTTACTTGTTTTGTTCCATTGAAACATCTATGTCATGGAGAAAGGTTTAAAAATGCAATGCAAACTATGTGGTTCCAGGTGCTTACCTATCCTCAAAAAAAAATTTTTTTAAGTTGAATGCATTTGTTTCTGTCTATCATTTGATATTTTTATTCTAAGTGCAAAATAAACTTGTTTATTGTGATCCCAGTACTCTTAATCAGCTTCAGAGCTCTCCATATGATGCAACTTTAATCTCTTCAAAGAAGCGTATTATTTGACATGAATATGAATAGTAGAATTTCATATTTTGCCAAGTTGAACTGTTTGCTGGGTTCAGGGTTATGAATCTCCTGTTGATGTGTAGAAGATGCAAGAAAGCCAATTTAGAGAACACGTGGCTTTGCAAGCACATAAGACAGTTCTCAATTATGAGAGTTGGACAGTAAATGAAGATTTGCCATCTTTTTGATTTATTTTTTGTCTTTATTAATGCAGTGTTCTTTTTTTTGTTTGTTTTTACCAAGTAAAATTGATAAGTCCTGTTTGGATTATTACTTAAGTATCACTTAAATGTTTTTCTTTGAACTTTTGCTTAGAAAATATTTTTTACTGTTCTTCATCAACTGTTTGTCTCACCCTCTTTGAACATACAAATGTCTGTCTTAGGCAAAACAATGCCTCTTTCAGGCAGGGCAAGGTCCATTTACTGATGACATTATAGGAATTCACAGCACTTTCCCTCAGAATCAGTTTGAGACAAGGACTGTAACCATTATTATTGTGCTGGTTGAAAAATGATGTATTTTTAACACTAGTAAACTAATTGACAGTGCGCACATTTAAGGTTAAAGTGGATTTCATTGCTGAGAGCTGTTATGTTCTATCAGATTTGATGTGACATACGTGCATCTTACTATGGTTCACTAAGAACTGTAGGGAACCTTGGGCAACCCTTCATGCAAGTATTTGAGGCTATACAGCTAATCTTAAGTTACACAGAATTTATTTCGCTTTCTTATTTTGTATATATTAAGATCATGTTAGATGATACATCACCTAAATAACTAGACTGCATATCTCCATGCTTTTAAATCTTTAACTATCCACCTAAGTTGATCAGTTTCATCTCAAATGTTAAAATTTTCATGGTTACCTCTGTGATATCTCATTTGTAGTGAATGGTGAAGTTGCATGTAAACCATAGTTAGGAAAATACCCCCTATAGTTCTATGAGTGTTGCTGCATAATGTGTTTACAGGAGGGGTGCTGAATGTGCTCATGGGGAAACAACGCAGCTATATTTAGGAAGACTTTTAAATACTTTGTGTTCTATATTCATATCTTTAATGAACACTTCAGATCTTTCAAGAATCTTTTTTTTTTTTTTAAATTCAGGAGCAAATTTGTACTAAATCGTGTCATTTATAGTTTCCTTTCAAAAAGCTTCTAACTTCCTTAGTACTTGTACCTCTAAGCTAGGTGCCTTGAGCTACGAAGAGAAATGGCCATTTGCAAGACAAAATCGAAGCTTCAGACATAAGACTAAAGTGGTAGCCTCAACATCTTCATTTGAGGATGGAATCAGAGAGGAATGTAAACCAACAATAGGGACTCAACTGCTTCCCTGTGTCAAAGGAATACTGTGTTTTTGGTGGTGTGTGGGGGTTTTTTTTGGTTTTTTTTTGTTATTACAGACTGTCAAGACAGTTGCTCAGTACTCTCCCTTCCCTAAAGAATCCCACAAGCATCCCATGGTAACAGTGAGCTGCTACACAGCATACAGTCAGGTTTGCTCCACTCTGGTTACCTGTTGGTATACTTCAAGTTAAGTAGCAGTTTCATCAAACTTTATTACTATCTGTAAGATAGTAATTTGGTTTATGATTTCCTGCACAAGTAGGGCGTAGTCAGCTGTTACCAGCTTGAAGTCTCAAACTAATTTCCTCTTACTGTCAACACTTTTTTTGTCTTCACATGTACTGTTATTTGAGTTATGTCAGCAGTATGAAAGCACCGTCATAGCAGTTCCCTTGGGTTTGAGTGCTAGAATTCAATGAATAAAACTAAGAAGATTTTGGATTAATACTTCAGGAGAGATTGTGACGTTTGTTAGTAATCTTTAGTATGTCTAAGTTACTAGTTTTAGAATTATCACACTATTCTAGTCAGACACTTTAAAACTAAGACCACTTTACTCGCCAGGCTCTGAAATTTTTACAGTCCCTGCAAGATCTTCCTGCCTGCTGACATTAATCCCATGACAGAATTCATCCTCTTTTTTTCCCAACACTTCTTACAGCAATTTTTATGAAACACCTCAACTACCCAAGATGCTTCTACTGAATTTTACAAAATCTTGTAAGAATATGTATATCATTTAGTCTTGCCTGTACTCATTCAACAGTGTGCTGTCAGTTAGTAAAGGACTACAAAAACAATGGTATTTGCCATTATCAATACCTCAGCAAAAATCTCTTGCAACTAGTGCAGTTAACAGCTCAGGTAACCCTTTTCTTAATTTAGTTATGCCTGAGGTACTTCTGTATTTGGAAGTAGTTTTGAATTTGTAGAATAGCATATGGATCACTGTCTGGTTATTGTTTTCAGGATTGATCAATATTATGTATGCTTGAGATCAAAAGTGTACTTCCTTCAAGCATTGACAGAAAAGGACCCTGATGCTTGAAATTTCATTAATCATAATTCATACAGAAGTTAGGAAGTCATTCAGCAACTAATTAATTAAGGAATGTCATTGAGTCAGCTGATGTTAGATGTACCAGCAATACCTATCAAAAGTGATAGTGGAAGGAAAAGGTATTTCATTACAGAAAATTGTTTTGTGGTGAGAGGATGCACTGCTTAAATTTCAGTAAGTCTTTTAGACTTCATAGACTTAAATTGCCATGAGCAGTTAGAACAGAGCTTAACTTCATCTGTATTTCTGTATTCTGATTATTCATGTAAAGGAATGCTTATTCCAGTCCAGCAAGTCCATTGATAACTAACTTGCTTTCAAACAAAATGTGAAGAGTAGCAGCAAATAAACAAGCTTCCCTCAAATAAAGATGCTGACTGCCAAAGTCCTTATCTCACGCAAATGGAAAAGTTAAACCGCTGTATTTGTGTCTTACAACAGTCTTCCTTGAATATGAGACACTCCTTTCATGGCCTGTAGTTTATACCATTAGCACTATTTAAGAGGATAAACTCCAAAAACTCTGCAGCAGGTTTTTGGGGTTTTTTTAAGGGTCTGCAGTTGAGTACTGCTTAATGATTTTCAGTTTGTTGATCATGATTTGAATCCATGTAAACTTTGAGAATCTACAGACTATGAAACTCCGTGCTGCAGGTTGTTGTGGATATGAAAGGTGTGCATGGGTTCAGTAAGAGACTGAAAAGGTTAATGAAGTGCAAGCTAATACATGGACCATTTCTGGTTGAGACTCTATGAGCACAAACGGAGCCTGAGGAGAAAAATTACTATACTCTTTGCCTTGTCCTAAGACTCTCTAGGCATCTGCTTTATGCCACAGTGGGAAAAGAGGAGAAAGACTACAGTGCTACAAACTCTGTGGTGCTACAGTGAACTTTGATTCAATGAAGTGCAACTGTTATACTTTCTTAAGGCGAGGCAGAAAAAAAGAGAATGGTTCCTTTGCACAGCGTAAGTTTGCTGCTGCTTTTTTTTTTTTAAATGGGGATCTTGGAATAAGCAAAAACTTTTTTTTTTGTCTCCAGTAGCTATCTGAGCAATTACAGGAAAACATATCTTGTAGTAATACATAAACATTATTTTGAAAACTACATTAGCCTTACAAGAGTAAATAGCATTTGTAATTGTTATCTCTTAGAAAGCACATGGGGAAACACAGAGAAAATGTATCTTGTTGGATTATTGTGTTATATAAATGTGAATTTCTTTGTGATCTTTTGAACACAGAATATTACAGAATTGTCAAAGGTGCTGCTGCTTGATAGCTTTTGCCAGCAGATAAATGCATCCTGATTATATTTAAGCATAAGCAGTAACTAATAGCTCAGTGCATCTGGGTATGTATGTATAATTTGTCCTCACTACGTGCAGGTACTGGTGCACAAATTTTCCCTGTTCTAAGAAAATTTAGGGACAAAATCTCCAAACCAAAACCCACTTTTTCCCTGTCATCTTAGAAGTGGTGGCAGCTGAATGGTAGCAGTGTGACAGAATTTGAGGAGTGACTGGAGGGTGGTGATGACACCTCCCCTGACAGTATCTTTGGGGGCTGTTGGCTGTCAGCTGCTGAAGTTTCCCTTCTCCGTTATGTGGTGGTAAGGGAGCACATTCCTGCACTTCAGCTGACCCAGTTCTCAGTTTGGTTCTTGGTGTAATACCTGCCTGTATTGGAGGTAACAGGCTAACTCCTAGCAACAGCATGGAACAGATAGCTAACTGTAGCTACTGTAAACTGCTACAGGATTTGCCGGAATCTGATTCTCCAAATGCATTTTTTTCTTCCATCTGGATTCTGTAGCTAGTACATCTTGTCTGCTCTTGCTTCTTCTAGTGTATGCCCTTGAGTGTATAGTGAGAAGTGCTGTCTCCCCAGTGAAACCTTCAGCAGTTATTTCTGCTGATTGCCTATCCTCTTCAGATAGACAAAGCAGAATCTGGGACCTATTTGAGGACTTGGGCAAAACAGGGAAAATGTCTTCTTTAGCGTGCACCATTTTTATCATCTACTGATTGAATTTCCAGATAAAATGTCTTTAAGAAAACTTGTATTTTCTGCATCTCTCTTTTTCTGAGTATTTCATAGTTGGTGACACTGTATCTGTGTTAGTAGATTCACTGCTAAGAGGTGTGGGGCCCTATGGATATATACGAGTGTTTTGAGGAGATGTGTGTTTGTTGGAATGCTCTTTATAGATGTTTCTTCAGACACTTCTAAGGGAGGAATAGTAAGGAACAATGTTTCTTTCACTAATTTCTCCTGCCACTTTCTAGATTTCAACCCTAATAAAATCCTGCTCTGTGCAGATTTTTTGAGTATCAGTTTCTAGCCAAGATTGTCATGGCATTTACATCTGGAAGTTGAAGCGGAGCTCTGAAAGTCTGTTAAGATTTATGAACCGGCTTTGCAGATCTGTGAAGTTTTTCTTGGCTAACATGCGTTTTCTCCCATGTGAGAGATGAGGAGACTCTCTTCAAGTCTTTTTTTTCTCTTATATCATATGCAACTGAAGAACTGAGTAAATGACAGATTTCAAAGTAATATTTAAATAGCTTATTTCTTTAGACTTACCCATTTTGGATTTCATGTGGAGATAGTTATCTCTCAACTTTGCAATGCCGCTATTACTATGCTACTTTACGGTAATTTTGTATCAACAGTCTGAAGAAGCCTCAATGGAGTAATTGGGCAAAAGAGACCCTTTTAGAGAGACCATTGTGTATGAGAGAGTATGGTTTTTTTCACAAACATTTTCAACTTGTGCTAATATTTTAATGAAGACGTATTGGGGAAAAGATGATGACAATTAGAGGCAAACTTGAATACCTAAGTATTTAATAAAATAGCAATAATCTATGAAGATCTAAATCTCTGCTTAAGGAGGACCTCATCAAAACCATTTTATTAAAGTTAGGTCTTGTAATTTCTTCCTCCCTCATTCCTCCCAATAAATGACTTGCCTTCTATGAAAGCATTGGTGGGACTTCTTACTAATAAGTACTTTAAGAATGCAAATGTGTGTTAAGCAAAGCTTATTACAAAAGCTTTTTTCCATGTTTCTGCTGTTTAACGATATCTGTCTTTAACAGAAATCAAAGTTTTCCTTGAATTTTGTACTTTGTGATGTTTCTTACAAATATTAGAAAAAGTGAGAAGTGCAAAATAAACTGTCTAGCAGAGCATGGAGGGTTTGTTTCTTCATTTGATTACTTAACCAGAAGCTTTAGTGTTTCCTGGGTATATTGTGTGTGCTTTTTCAAATAAACTTTAATCTTAAAAGTTATAATGCACCCCATTTCCCATTTTGGTGATGATTTGAGTTTGTATTTTAAAATCCCTTTTCTAATTGTCTGATCTAAAACTCTCTGTATCTGTGTGTTTAAAGTGCAATGTGTTTCCATATAGGATATTTTAGCTTGAAATTTCATTTAACAATTAGCATTTTCTAATGTTATTTTCTAACTGCAGGAGCCAGGCAGTCAGCCTGTCTGACTTGCAGCGACAATTTTCGAGACTAATGAAGCCAATTATAATGTCAGTGTAAAACAAATTTAAAGTAAAAAGTCTCTAGATCCTACATGAAAGTTAGCACGCATTGATTACATTTTACCTTTTCTATTTTAGTTATCCATATGCATGTCTGTCTCTGAACTCTGATTTCTTTTATGTTTTTGCTGGTATCCTACTGTGGAAACAGATTAAAGATTGCTTAGGCATTCAGTTAAAAAGGAACATTGCCCCAAATACATCTTCTGTCTAAATGAACAGAACATGTTGGCTGCAGAGACACATCATATAAAGGAATATTAGAATTTTAAAAGGAAATAATAAAAAAATCCAGCAATGGGAGTGGGAACTGGCTTGCTTAACAAAATGAATCATGAGGCAAAATAAGAGGCTAGATTAAGGAATATGAAATATATTTTGTTATACAGTATGAAATCTAAAAGGTTTTACAACAGAGAGCATTTTAGAACTAACGAATAACACTGGTTCATTCCAACTCAGGGAAATAGGAGAACAAATCCCTCGACTATTTCAAAGTGAGAGTTTTCAAGCAGGAATAGATTAAGTGTGATGTTAGAAATCTGAGTGCAAATGCATATGTGTTACCACTATTGCTCCGTGAGTTTCATTCAGTCATCAGGAGCCCTTTGCTCCCTTCTGCTGTGGGGATACTGAAGTGCCAGATGCAATGGAAAAGGAATAGATGGTAAAGTTAGCACTCAAGTTCACAACAGTTCTTCCTTGATTTTATTTTCTTTGGTCACTGTGGGATTTCAAGACAGAACTGATAGATTGAAGAAGCAGCTATGGTGTAAATGCTTCTTTCAAAAACTTGGGCTGTTTTTTCAAGATGTTTTTGTAACTGCTTTTCATGTGCCTTACCTAATGCCAATTAAGTAAAAATAAATGTTTCAAAAAAAGTTCATAAGGTTTATACCAGCTGTACACTGCAAGAGATTCCACAATAACTGTCAAGATTTTGACATTTTCTAAAACATTGCCACAGTGTATATTTGATGCACTGTAGCATTCTCTATGGATAGAATAGCAAAAGCTGAAGTGCGATGAATTTTGCTGTATAGTAACTGTAGAAAGTTCTGCCTTGTGGTTACTGACAAGTAATGTACGTACAGAACTTAAATCCCCCAAATCCTCCATTTAATTCTGTTTCAGTGCTGAATACATCAATACCAATGCATTTTTTTATCTTAACATCCTGTCTTCTAGAATTTCTCATTTTCCAACATTTGCTATAAATTAATATTGATGGATTTTGACATACTTATCTAAAGACTATTTGGAAAGAGGATCTGAAAAATCGGAGTTATTCTGTATAAGGTACATGGGCCATAAACGCTAATCATTCTTCAGCAATTAACTTTTATTTTTCTGTTATTAATTCCTAAACACAGTCTTTTCTGCTTTTGTCACTATCTCAACTCATTGTTTTGAATGATTCTTAAAATTGAACATCAACCTAATGGTTTGGAAAAATTTCAGACTTGAAATATTTATTATTGGATATAGGGACTGAAATGTCATCATACTCTAATACTCAGCGATAGTATATAGTTGGTCTGAAATCACAGGCAAAGAAACTTGGGGGTTTTTTTTCAAATTTTTTTTTGTTGTTAAAAATTACAGTATATCATAAGTGCTTCAGTCTGATCTGGGAATCTCTGCAATGAATTGCATTGTGCAGCATGGGTAGTCCTCAAACTAAATTATAACTCTCTATCCAACTGCCTATTAAAGAATGTGTGCAGTGTTGTTTTTATCTTTATAGAAACAACATTGCTGGAATTAAAATATCTACAAAAAGGTGACTAATGTGGCTTAGCAGACCCAGCTCTCACAAGCCAAGGAAATGAGTAACTCGTCTTCAGTCTTAACTTTCTTCCCGTGCATAGCAGCAAATAAACTGTAAATGCATAATAGAAATATGGTTGGTATAGGTGTCTTGTAAAAGTCAAAACCATTTGAACAGAAAGGCAAAATGGGTCTGTTTTGAGGGATATTATTCCACAAGCTTGACAAGTTACAAAAAATGGCAGTACTTTGTGTCTGAACACCCCAGAGTGCATAAACAATATAAAAAGTTTATACTTCAGTGTAACTAGATAGTGGAAGATTGAATCTCCTATAGTGAATTTGCGTGCTGGCACTGACACAATTTTAACCTCTTTTTATGGACAGCACTATCAAATCCCGTGGCTGGCTCAGACATCAGACTGCAGGCTCTTTCTCGCATTCCAGACTGATGGCTGTGGCATAGAAATGCTTCCTCAGGTCTCTGTGTGCTTCTGCTTCATAGAAGAGAATGGCCAGGAGCAGGTTTAAAGGGAAGTCTTCTTTCCTTGTAACCTCTTGACATCTTTTCTAGATCTTCTGACATCCTGTTGTGCTGTTGCTGTACTACGTACATATCCACACCTGTATGTAAATGCATGGGATTTGGCCTTGGGGAGAGGGGCGCTTTTCAGAATGCAAATTGTATCTGCCTATGCTTTCTCTGCTGCTTCAGAGGAGCAGTTTTCAGACAGATAGTTCTAGGATGGGGGAATTGAACAGCTTTCACCTGGGGAGAAGTACTTTCAAATATTGGTCATTGATTCTTTATATAAAGTTGCTATCCTATGGAGAAGAGAATTTGGGGTTCCAGTCCATTTATTTGCATGCAGTTACTTACGTGAACAAACCCAGTCTTTAGAGTTCACACTCGTTACAATAACAGAAAACTTTGAGTTACATGAGGTAGGGCTTTTTCATGCCAAATTACAAACACTATTAAAAGACAGTAAGAAGGGAGCTGACAGCACTGCATTGGAGATTCTCTAAAAAGGTAAGTCCCTCTTTCTGTATTTACTCCTTAAATAACATGGAAATAGCTAAAAAGAGAATGAGGCCATCTAGCAAGACAGCACCTTCCCATCTGTGTTGAAAACGTAAAAGGAAAATAATCCCTAAGTTGTTTGCAGTAGTTTTTTGAGCTTGCTTTTGTCTCAGAAGTCCCAACATATTATTAGGCTGTCATGTTTTTCACCTCTAACAATAAGGCGCTCTGTTCAGAAAGCACTTTGTCTCTATAAAATTTCTGAAGCAGCTCTGAAAAAGTATCTTTCCTCCAACAGAGGCATTTTAGAAAATTTACCTGGTCTGATAAAGAGAAGAGACATTGGTGAGAATGCTGGTAAATATCTGTTATGTTTCTGAACGGACTGTAGAAAGATTGAAAACTGTGTGGTTAAAAACCTGAAAATCCTAAACATAAAACCAATAGGTTTGGTCCTTTTTGTGTTGGGTTTTTTGTTTGTTTTGTTGTTTTTTTTTTTAAATGCAGCACAAATATTTGTTTGTATTAATCTGCAAATAGCATGAAAAACATCTGTGTCAGATTTGGAGCTAAAACCAGCACAGACTGATAAAGTGAGACAATTGCATAGCTAAGGGAAGATTCCATTTGTTGCATCCAAATTTTGGGAAAAATTTGCAGAAGCAAGAAAGATCTGAAGTTTTTTACTTTTGAAAGGCTGCTCATTCACAGATATAAGCAAGCAGAATTCATTTCTTTTCATTTGACTGTCAGTAATTTATACAGGAATTATCAATGTTATTTCTAAACACATAGCTTTCCAACACTTTGTTTTCAGCTTAACTTTCTAAGGTGAGGGTACTCATTTAATATGCGTCTGTATGTGTAAAAGAAAAGCTTCTAACAACTACTGAAGCTATGAACTGATTTCAGCAGAACTAGGCAGAGGAATAGAGACCGCTTGAGTTTGAGATTCCTACAGATCTCATTAAAATAGATTTCTGTAGAGGAAATCCTCACTTAGAAGAGTGAGGGTAAGGCCAAAGCTGGAACGTGCAAATAGTTGGTCACCAGACAGTCCACATGAGAAGGGATTTCTGATTGGGAAAACATTGAATCAGCTTAAAATGAAGCTTGTGATCAACCATAACCAAATCCACAGAGAAAGAAGCTTTAATATGGGCTATAAGATCAGCACCAATGGTTGATGGCTCTAACTCTGTTCCTTGAGTAGGCAGAAAGCACACAATCTAAATCCAACAGCTAGACAACACTGACTTCCCATAGACTGAGAGCAACCTGTTGGTCACCAGTTGGACCATTTTAGTCCTAATCATTATTTTTCATAGTTCAACTAATAGCATGATGCCATAGTTTTTTATTGTTGGCTTTTTAGTAAGCGAACAGCAGTCAGCAGTATTTCTAGCTAACCTTTTATGCGAAGACTGCATGTATGCAAAACTGCAGCAACTGACGACTGCTCTCTGCAACTGTTCCCATTGCCTGTAAAAGTCTGAAGGCAGTTTCAATCAGATGGATTATAATGGTTCCAAGGGAATGCATAGCTCTGTTCTAAAACAAAAGTCTGCTGTTAGCAAGAGAGAAAAGCAGAGGACACACAAAAATCATCATGTAATATTAGAATTATGGCTATATATGGCCAGGTATTCTGCAAAGAAAAAGAACAGATGAATTTACTAAGACACATGGGGTCATATTACTTGTTACTTCAGCCACTGTGATTTAAAAAAAAATATTTTTATTTTGTATATGCAGCATTAGTAGTTATATCTGAAAATTTGCATCAGGTCCATGGAAGTGTTGATCCTTTTGTGTGTGGGTCAAATGAAGGCTTAGGGGCTCCACAGAGATCAGAGCCCTATTTTGCTGAAGAGAACAGACTTGTGATTTAACTGTTTGTCCAGGCAGCATGTGACAACAGCAAGAGATTGAAATCTCCAAATGGTTGTCTGGAAGTGCCAGTTGCCCTAGCATTTGGTATGTATTTATAATAAAACATATACTTTAAAAGGCTCAGTTTAATAATCTGTGTGTGTTGCTGAAGAAAATATCATTAACAGCATAAGTAAGCAAATCAAAACTAATTCCACTTTAGCTAGCATTAGTAAATATGTGATAATTGAGCAATGGAAACTCCAGTGACTCATGTACAAATCCAGAGTCCTTGATGTGTTGTAAAGGCTATGCTGAAATTTGGACTGCTGTGTCCTCACTGCACATGTTGCTTGTACTTAAATTGTGGGTTTAGAATGTGACTATTTCAAAGGAAATTAAAGTAAACTCTGTCATGCAAGAAAAGAATGGTAATTAAAGACAATTCTGCAACAATAGTTTGTAGAAGTGTAAGAGAAAAAAAAATCTAACTAGTTTTAAAACGTAGTTTGATCAGCTTATGGAAATTCTAAGTAATATGACTGCTTTTACTAACAGTCCTGGACTGTTGGTCCAGGTAGTCCCTTTCACTTCTAATATTTTTGTCCTATAATCCAATGGTTGCTCTGCAGGATTGTTGCTGAGGGGAAAAATTGCAATGCGGTACTGTGTTTTTGAGCTGTGCAGAAGTTATTCAGGAATAAGATCCGATTAGAAATAAAATACAGATGCTTCAAGAAGCTTTCAAACGGGAAAGGGAAAAGAGATGTTTTCATTAACAAGACCTAGCATGAAAAACTTGCACTATGACACAGGACTGAAAGTGGTAACTCATGAAATTGTAAGTACAGACTATCATTGATCTTTCTGAATCCTGTTCTGTCGAACTTGGCTTTGCATAATAGGCCTGCGCTCAGAATTAAAGCTAAAACTCCCCCACCCCTTGTGCTTGGCACACTACACTGAGATTCAAAGCACAGGGTGATTAGGTAATGCAGCAAATACGGCTTATGAAATCATCACCCACATCATGTAGCGGGTGGGTAAATTACAAAGCATTTAGACTAATTTCTTTGGCATTTATAGTCGAAGATAGAGAGTAATGTTAACAGAGGGATTTTGTGAGTAGTAGTAGATCTCTTTATGGTCTTGTGTGAAACAAAGATCATTCTAAAGGTATTAAGGGCATCCAAACCCCATCTCTAACAGTAATATGTGCTAATTAACAGTGCCCTTCATTAGTGGATGGACTTGCTGTGTGCAACAGTTCTATTGCAGTCCAGCACCAAAAGACTGCAGTCTAAGCTGATTAAAGTTTTTGGGTTTTTTCCGTGTGTGTTATACTTTCTGTAAATGTGCTTTTGATTGTTTCCTTAGTCTCTAATAACCAGTATGGAAATGCAACATAATTTGCATGTCTTTTCTGAATGCTCCAAATCTTTTTCCATGATTTGTACCAATGGTCTTAAATAGATCTGATTGTTCTGCATTATGTGGGAAGTAACTCTCCTTCCGGAGCTCAAATAATTTTTTTGGGGAAAAAAAAAAGGAAAAAAATGTTCTTCCTATTTCTGTTTTATAACAAATGCATATTAGACATCAAGTCTCACTCTGCAGATGAAAACAATGCACTCATAATTCAGGTAAGAAAAATAAAGTACATAGGATTTCACTACCAATCTCCAGAGTAACTTAAGCTTGCCATTTGCAGTAAAGCTGCGTTTCTTAATGGGTTTTGTTTTGGTTGGAAGCCCACAATACGCTGTGGTGCTTCTGAGATTGCTTTCTAGAACAAGGCAAAATACAGTTATGTTGGTAGTTAATTTAAAATGTTTTTTGCGTGCTTTGTATTTAAAATGTTAAAAAAAGTGCCTTTAGAATCTGCAAAAGTATCCTTCTTTGCATTGACAAAATCTCACTTGACAGAATTGAGAATCTGATCAAAACTCAATTTCCTCATAATAGCTGCCAAGTTCTTGTACCTTATTAGTTTAAAATATGGCATAGTGATTGGTTTGGAGAACATGGATGTCATTTTACTGTGAGGATGGCACTGGCTATAAACCAGAATTCACTTCCATACTAAATACATGGATTATAAGCGGTATTCTAAACACACACACACAAACACCAAAATTCAAGGGAGAGGAGAGAAGGATCATTAAGGTTATTCTACAAGGCATCCAGAGCTTCTTTAAATTCTTCAATATTATATCCATTACAATTAAGTTGAACTTCAAAGAAGTTTTAAATAATTTGGCTATGGGTCATTAAGTTAACAATGTCACTCTGTTCTTGCTATCTCATTTACCTTAATTAGAGTGCACTTTTATAAATGATGGTAACACTGTGTAACAAGCTGGATTTGATAGCCACTGCCAAATGCTGGTTTTAAGGTGTTTTTATTTTGCTGGCTGTATCCTTGCTGCATAATAACCTATATCAAGTTATTCTTACAACAAGCTCATCATTGCTTTGGGATTTCATTTATGAGAGATATGTGCTACATAAATGTTTATGTAGGAAAGAAATGAATGGATTGGGGTGCCTCAAGGGTGTAGATTAAGAGGTTGAAAATGAAGCTGGTACTGTGGTGAATGTCTAAATTTTTTCCCTTGGGAGAAATTCTACATTCTTTCTAAGGAAATTTTTTGTCAGAAGAAACCTATTGTGAGTAGAAACCACTCAAAAATTAAATTACTTTGTTGTTCTCACCTTTCTCATGATTAGGGTCGATATATGTGTATGAGGTTAGTATGTCCAGGCAAGGTGCACTTTTTTTTTTCTTCATGTCTCTGCAGAAGGCTGGCATGATGAAAAACACATTTTGAATTATCACAGTTACTCTTTTTGCTTGTGGGTGTGTATATTTCTTGAAGACAGAGCACAGTTCCATGCTGTAGCTGATACAACTTTCATAGAAATGCTACTTCTTTTCCTAAAACCATCCTTTTGTTTCTTTGGGGACCTTTTCCAGACAGCTGCTATTCGGATTGGGGATAACTCTTCCTGAAAGCTTATCTAAATGAAATAATTCAATTCATTGATGTCAGTTACATATGAAAGAAACATGAATTACCAGTTCTTTGATTTCCTACATTTTGAATGCCTAGGCTGATGCCCCAATGATAAAGTTACATTTGATCTGTCTCTACAAACATGCTTTACATTAGTTACCTATCTCCACTGTTGCAGTTCCTGTTGGGAAAGTTAATTTGTTCAAAGACCTTCAGTTCCAACTTTCCCTAATGAGAGAAAGTCCAGAAGATGGAGAGAGCATTGGGTTCAGTGTGATTTTAGTTTAGCTTTAATACTTTCAGAGTTCCTGAT
>NW_008795322.1:905873-914551 GCF_000699145.1 Aptenodytes forsteri | reverse complement strand
CCTGATATTTAAAAAAAAAAAAAAACTAGGGAGAGACAATCTGTATAATTAAAATACCATCTTGATCAGACTCTGCTAATACACAGCATTGCTGTTCTATATACCTGTTGCTCAAAGAACATTGAGGGGGATAAAATATCCCCCTCCATTGATTTTATTTATTTATTTATTATTTATTTTTTTAAAGGTGCAGGTCTGAGGCTAGAGATAACTGCAAAGAATTAACCAATGCTATAATAAAAGCACAAAGAAAAGTAGTGTCCTTGAGGGACTGGACAGTGCAATTCCTTTATGTTAGTATTTATGTTAGTACACTTGTGTTGTGGGCCGTTGTCTAGTAATGGCTAATAGCTAGTGGTTAGGGGAGTGATGCTGCTTTTCAGCCTGTGCTGCATCGGGAAAGGACACTGTTTCAGAGGGGAAGGAACAATAAATGAACAAAGTGGACAAAACCTTTACAATACTTGCTGAACTGTGATGCTGCATAAGAAGTATAAAATAGGATATGACATACTAAAAACATACTGCAAGCATGCTTTAACTATAGTTAGATCGTAACAACCACTGGTGATGCTTCATGACTGAACAGAGATGACTAATTAAATAAATAAAACTTGCTTGTCAAGCATTGAACAATACCTGCCTTATAATCCAAAAGCCCTTGTCTACAGCTGGAATACACTTTCTCAGTGCTGGCAGTGTATTTTATAACTCTTCTAATTAACTCTACAGGTTACAGAACATTCACTAGTGTGAAACAACTTTATATACATTAAGCTCCAAGGCTTCCCCTACGAGTTGGTCTTAGACATTCTTTAGTGATGAAACTATCAGCTGTAGAAAATGTCAGTAATTGAGGGCCTCTGCTCAAAGATGATGCATGTTGCTAGTTGGCGTGCATGTGATTTTGTCAGGGCTGGGTGGTACATGGACATTCGGATGTGCGCACCGCCAGGCAGTATCATTTCTTTACTTAGTCTTTCAGTAGTCCTGTCCCACTATCGGTGCCTTTTACATGGGAACACTTGAGATGCAGTGTTTACTTGAAGACTTGAAGTTTACTATGAAAAGTTGAGACTGCCTTTAAAGTAAAAGCGTTGCTCACTGTTACTTGGAAAACCGCTTGGTAATAGTTTATATTATGTAAGTTTACTTTATGATGCATGAAATCCATGAAAAAAGGTTGCAAACCAAAACACAAGGAAGAAAACAATAGCTGTATCTCTCTCCCTTGACGAAGTGGCAGATGGTAATTATGTGGCAATGCTGCTTTGCACATTCAAAGCAAACAAACGTCTATACATATGGGAAACAAATTTATGCTCTTACCTATGACTAAGCAAGAAAAATAATACCTGTGTTTTGGACATGTATTCTCTCACGTTGTCTGGTACTATCCCTCAGCTGAGTGTACTGCGGAAGGCGTCATCAGTTCTGGTGGGATGTGACGGGAAATGAGGTGTGAATGCTGATCCATTGCTCCCTCACATTTCTGCTGAAATAATCATACATACCATCAATAAATCTGTTTAATAGCTATTCTACAGTGCTGAAGAGGAAAAAACCAGGGAGGCAAAGTGTGTTTTCTTTGTTCTATTGATAGTATTCTCAGGAATATCAAATCCCTCTTGTATTCTACACTGCATCATAGCTCACCTAGTCTTCTATGTATCTGGAAAAAAACATGTTTGCTAAAACTGACACCTGAAACTGAAATCAAACCAATCTTTTAGAATCTTGTAATGTTGGAAGCCACATAAGTATGTATTTCTGGATATGAGAAATTCAAAATCAGAAGGGGTGAAGTACAATGTTTCTTTTCCCAACTCACGAACCTCTTTCTGGTTGACTTCTACCCTTGACCACCCTTGATTAGAGGTAGAACAACAACATAGCAAAAACAGTTTTCTCTTAGAGTTTGGGGAATCCAGGAGACTGATAATCTCACTTTTCACAGCTTTGGACTACTCCATGTCACTTGAATGAAAGTGTCTGCAAGTCATATGTTTTCATTTTTAAGTGTCAAACTTTAGCTACTCTTGCCAAGTTGAGCACTTAAGTCCAGTGGGCATTCTGTAACATGCACAGTATTCTTGCTTGGCTTTCAAACTGATCAGCTCAGCCTTCTTCGCATCTGGTGATTGTAAAGTAAGAAGCAATGCTTATTTAATTTAGAGTGAGTGTTGAGGTTTGTGTTACTAAGGTATATTACATTTTGCACAGTAAATTGATGCTATTTAATGGAGAATACTGCTGTAGAGCTAAACTATATGTGTACCTGTACATGTATGTAGTTATCTAACAGATGATGGGTTTCTCTTGAACACTGTATTTTACTTAATGTTTCTGTGTTACTTCTTAACGACTTAAATTTAGGTGTAATTTTCCTGCTTCTCTAATGGATGAATGACGATAAGAGAGACCTTGGAACCAAGATCATTTGAACTCTATTCTCTAATGAACAGGTAGCTTTACATGTAATGTATTAACCGATTTCATCTCTTATATACAGGTATGGAATATCATGTTAGTTGTACACTTACTGGCATACAATGTAGAAGATAAAATTACACACTGTGCAATTTTTAGATAAATAAGATTAGATGTCTACAAATCACCCTCTAGAGTAAATCAGATTACAAGCACTGTCTGGCCAAAAACCCAGGAGAGAAGATGACTGAGATCAAAGATGTCAGTGGTACATAATAATGCAGAGCCAGACATAATCTTAGATTCCCTACTTTGCCCGTAGTATGGAGAGAGGGCTTAGTCAAAATATACCAGTTTTTAGTCGGATGAATAATTAAAGGAGCAAGGAAATTCTGGCTACCTTTCTGACCGTAATTTCCAATTTTTCCCATCTCTTTTTCCCTTGTAACTACCTGAGCATGAATGTGGCTTCATCTGGAAAAAGTTTGTCACCATGAAGCCCGCTTTAAACAAAGCGGGGAAATGGAAGCAACGTTCAGTACTTACAGGAATGGTGCAGACTTTCCATGAAATATCAGTCTGATTATATGTTTATGCTGTAATGGAGGAGAGGAAGGCTCATGCTACATACTTGTTAAGCTAATTCAGAGCAGCTGTTTGCCAATAAATAAAGACCTGTATTCTTTTCATATCAGAAATGATAATTTTTAAAATTAGTCATGCTGTTTGTGGAATAAGTGCTTGCCTATTTACTATAAATCATGTCCACTTTACTAGTATTCAGACTATTACTGAACCGTTTAGTAGCACTCTCAAAACTGTTCTTTGGCTTGGCTATCCTCTAGTGTATGCTTAAGCAAATCAACTCTAAGCAGAAACTGTAATATGCAGCCCTAATGAAACAAAAGTCCAAATTAACTCTTTAAGAAAAACCTCTATTGCTAGGACCTCAGATATTGCTGCTTTTTCTGCATGCTAGGTGTATTCTTTCCAGCAGTGGTGTTGTAGAATATTTCCTATCAAAGATAATGAACATTTGGTGTATATATTTATTTTATTATATTTAATAATATATTTCTGTCGACACCACCTATCTAGGAATTAAGTAGAAGTAGATAGAATGACTTTGAAGACTACTGAGAAGTAATGTAGAATTGGTTTCCGTCTGTGATTGTCAGGATCTCACAAAACCAGGAAGGTGTCCCAGTTATGTATAAGGAAAAGCCAAATGTAGACAGACATTGGATTCGGACCTAGAATCTTCAGGTTCAAGAAACACTGGTTTTAATTTTAAAATTGCCTCGGGTATAGGAATCACCACAAGAAAGAAGAATGGTTTGGGTCTTGAAGTTCTGTAAGAAGTTAGTTTCATACCTGATGTATGTGACTTTTTTTTTCCCCTAGTACTGTTACATCTGTTACATTATCAATTTTATGTTAAAAGAACAGTCAAATTGGTTGAGATCACTTTTGCTTTTACTGGTCTGAAGTTTCGAAGGTTATATGACCCTGTTTGAGATATGTAACTCATGGTTTGCATAAATCACTGAATAGTACAGCAGTACAACATAAGTAAAAAGATAAAAATAAACAGAAGTCCGACGTAAGTTAGAATGAATTCACTGGTAGGTTGAGGGGAGAGTCTGGTTTTGAAAATGAGTGACTGCTAAAGAATCATCTTACTGAAAAAAATTAGACCAGTTTGAACAAGCTGTTAGGTATTACTGTGCTAGCAAAACAGGATGAATGTATGTAGACTGGATTGAGAAACTTTGCAGTTACCAGCAAGATGTATTAATTGTAGCACTGAGATTTTTTTTTTCCCCCTCTGGTCAAGTTGATAACAAATCTAACCCTGGCCTGCTGTTTTGTCCTCTGGCATTGGAATTTAAATTCTAACCTACAATGTGCAATGGAAATGTTGATACACTGATGAAAATTATATCCCCATATGTGAAAGATACTGTGCAATGTATTACAATTCTGGTATTTCTGCTGTTGTTTTAGAATGGTAACTAGTGGCAACGCGAACATTAATCTTCCAAATGTAAGTTGTTTTAATTGCAGTTGAGGTACTACGGTTACTGTTTAGTGAAATGAGGAACATGGCAGCATTGTCCTTTACAAAAATACCCTGGGGATTCCATCCTTTTGTTTTATTTTTCCTTTTGGTAAGGGTCAAAAGTGGGTGGGGAGGTTCCAGAAGCCTATATTAAAATATAAAGAAAACAAGGATGTGTCGGTGTTTGTGCTGATATGGACCTTCAACGAATACTGTGCAATGACCTTAGACTTTAGAAGCTCCTTTAATTCCTCCACAGGGAACGTTTTACTGATTCCTGTATGCTTTTAATTGCAATCTAATTTGTCCTTTGCTACAGGCTTTGCAATCATTTCATCACACTCTGGCAAGGAATGGTTTCTACTTTAAATGAGATCTATGGTCAGCAGAACTGCTGACTTAACAACTGACGCCAGGGAGTTTGAGGGGTTTTAAGATGATGGCTGCAAGGGCTCTTGTGTATTGAATGTTACCACCCTGTCACTGAATGTCCCTCAGAGAGTCAGCTTCTTATGCAGGGGGCCCGTGATAACTATTGCTCCTTTTAAAGAAAAAAAAAAAAAAAATCCTGCCTGCATAACCAGTGCTGTATAAGACAGGGAAAAATATTTCCATGACTTTTTTTATTTGTTGATAAAATGATGCTTTTTGTGGCTGAGAGATGATGACAATAGCCGTATTTAACTATGTCACTCTTTCCTTAACAAAGGCAGCGTTACAACTGTATTGTGAATGATAGGAGTCCTTGTGCTCCAGGGAATACCAGTTGGTTAAGCAGTGGCAAGCTGTGGAATGATTGTTGAGTTCACAGGGGTATATTCTATTTTCTTGTGTTGGGTTTGGTTAGTAAACTTCAGACTAGAGCTGCTTAGGAAACCAAAATTCTGGAAGTTGAAGCATATTTTGTCAAAAAATTTCCATCAGCTTGTACTTGAAGGACCATTCTGCTTGAAAATTTTCTTCTTATAAGGACATCTGGAAAAGATGTTTCTTCTCTCATCCAGCATTCACATGCTTTTTCATCATTTTGTACAAATAGTATAAAGCTTTGCCTGAGACACTGCTGTTAATGATTTATTCTGAGAGTAAGGGGTTGAGGTCACAACATTTTTTGACTTTGAGTAAGTGACTTCCAAACTAAGAAACATTGCTCAATCAATAAACTAGTTCTGTATGCTAAGAATAAAATTCTAGCTAGGTTGTCTGTTTCTGTAAAGTATGGAAAAGACTGAGGGAAAGGTTACCTGATTAAAGTATTTCCCCTTGCAGAGGTCTGAGTTGTTCATGTAAATTCACTTTCATCAAGTCCAATGACAAACCTATAATTCATAATAAACATATTTTGAAATGGAAATGGAATATGTTTCATTGAAAGGGCTGTGGGAACTCAGATCATCAATCACTTCTCCCACAATTCTAATTTTAAGCTGTCTGCCTAACAAGAAACATTATAGTGCAGTTGCATATTAAACAGTGCTCAGGGAGGGGAAGAGGAGCGTGCATTTGTAAAGTCCACTGAAGCTGTTCAGTTTTATTTTCATTGCTTGGTCATTATGAGTGGCTTATAGGAGTCTGTACAAACTCCTACTATTCCATGCCTCACAAATTAAAAAATAATTCCCAAATAATAATACTAATGTTTGTTTCTCCTTCACTTAAAATTTTAGAATGGACTTGGTAGAGATCAGTTTGTTATGTTACGTCACAGCAGAATTGCTTTGACTTTTGAAATAATCGCTGCACAAGAGAGAGATCACAGTTGGACTGTCTGGCTTATGAATTAGTGTTGTAAAACTAATTCTGTATAGCATTTCGTCCCAGCATGGGAAGCAAGAGTGACACAAGTGATCCATGCAGGGGCTGTATCTTTTTTTACATTTTAAGAATAACTTCAATATTGTGATATCATTAACTTTCAACTCAAGGTTAGAAGAATCTTTGCTTAGCCTCTGTTTGCAATATGTAAAATAGCTCTTCCTACTTTTTGTGATACTTTTTTCTAGCAATATTTAATCGGTTTAGGGTTTTTCTTGTTTGTTTTTTGTTTTGTTAATAGTCTAATTGTTAATTTCAGGTAAGATTGCGTTTTCCTCTTGAGGAGGGAGAACTTTCATAAAAATTAACTTTATCTTGAGAGAAACTACCCTCCTTATCCTTGTCTTCATGATCAAGAGATTCTTTCATGCACTGATTCTGAAGAGATTAAATTAGCTTCTGAATAACATAAAGGCTTCTCCATACCCTCATCCTTGTACTTGGGAGAAAAATACGCAGTTATGGTCTTTTGAAGCAAGCCCTTCACTTTTCTTTTTTTCTCCAAACATGGGGAGTCTTGTGCTGTCACACTGTAGCACCACAGAAGGAAAGACAGCTGGAGACAATATGTGCTTTACAAAGGAAATGTGCTCTTTATTATTCCTCTGATTGGGTTTTCTGCAGTCATCCTTTTCCTGTGCTCTGCCTGATTTTAATAATGAGATTTAATAGGGATGCAAAATTTGTGGTAACAAAGATGGACATTAATCATGCCTCTTCTGTCTTCAAGTAGACTCTAAATTAGGTCTGGATAGCCACAATATAATTAATTAAGTCTAGATAGCTATCTAGTCCATGTTGCTGTTGGTACTCTTTGACTTCTGCACAATGATACGGTGTTATTAGACCAGCTTTGATCCTGGGGCACATACTCTGCTTGTGACATTCCTGATCCATGGCCCATAAGCTGTGCTCTACCAACATTAATGTTACTGAAAAAAACCTGTAAACAATATTAAACACTCCTAATGTGTATATATAAACCATTCTTCACAAGAAATGTCAATTTGATAAACATACATATGCACCAGCAAACATATGTGCATCAAACTTTGAATGTGTTTTCCAAAGGTAAATTTTTGCTTCTGCTTTTTAACTCCTTGGAGTGTAAACTAGTTCACCTCTAATTAAGTGCAGTACAAGGCAAGGTGCTGCCGAGTTCCTTTTGGAGGGTTAAAATGGAACCATGGAGCCAACAGAGATAATGGCATGTGACTGTACTGCCTTCGCATTGCAACTGCTGATACTTCTGGGTCCTGCATTGCACTTTGTAGGCTGCCAAGCTTGACTTTGGGATCCCTGTCTGCCTAAGGATGGTTTTCCCTGCCTGTGTTACAAGCTCCTGCTGTTGAACAAATAATTTTCATTTTAATACAAATAGAACATTTTAATGTACTTTCATTTTTAGAGATCACCAAATGAATAGTTACTATCTTTATGTACGAGTTATTTTCCTTGCACAGATTTCAAGGAAAGATTCCCCCCCCCCCAAAGTCAGCCAGCCCATCACTGTAGCTCACTTACATTTCTAATAAAGCTGACCATAAAATCCTATCCATGAAGCAATCAATGTTTGATACAGTTAACTTTTCTTAAAGATGAAATATCACCATCCATAGTAACATCTGAAGGGTTTATATGGAACTTTATAGCTTTATGAATATATTTTCTTGCTTTGTTTTCATCATTGTTAACTTTAATTTGTATCCTGTACTCCTGTCATGAATGTAAAGTTACACACAAGGAAAACAGAAGTGAAAAAGGTCAAAAAGATCCTTGTCTAGTTTAAAGTCTAATTAAAAATGATTTAAAAATCTACAAGGAAAAGGGGAAAAGCATTTAAACACATTTTGTAGGCTTAGTACTGCAAGTTCCGTTTCACTTATCACTTCTTTTTGGTGCTGATCAAGCCTTAAGGTTTGCCCAATGAAAAAATCCATTGTAATCCATCCAAAACAAAAGCTTGACACTAAGCCCTATTTTTTCAGTGCCTGAAGCGTCTTTTCTCCAAAGTAGTTTGGAATTTTTTTTTCTGGTTCTGCAACAGAGTATTCTTCATATACTTTGCCTGGCATTTCATCTTTGACAATGGGATGAAAGTATGCATAAAAGCAATTTGAAAAATACTGTCTTACCCAGTTCACATTGGAGTCAGTGGGAACCCACTTAGATTTGAACTGTAGCTCACTTAAGTCTTAATGCTTTTGGACTATAAGCTGTATAATGTTACTTGAGAGACATTAGTAAACATATTACTGTAACTGGCTGCTCATGGCCTGGATGGGCATACACTTCGCTGGGTAAAAATCTGGCTGGCTGGCTGGCCGGGCCCACAGAGTTGTGGTGAATGGAGTTACATCCAGTTGGCGGC
>NW_008795322.1:903656-905194 GCF_000699145.1 Aptenodytes forsteri | reverse complement strand
GAGGAAATGGCCTCAAGTTGCGCCAGGGGAAGTTTAGATTGGACATGAGGAAAAATTTCTTCACCGAAAGGGTTGTCAAGCACTGGAACAGGCTGCCCAGGGAAGTGGTTGAGTCCCCATCCCTAGAGGTGTTTAAAAGATGTGTAGATGTGGCACTTAGGGACATGGTTTAGTGGTGGACTTGGCAGTGCTAGGTTAATAGTTGGACTTGATGATCTTAAAGGTCTTTTGTAACCTAAATGATTCTGTTATTCTATAACTGCCAGTTTGCAGTGGTGGCTAAAAAGAGTTTAAGAAGTTACTTTTCTAATAGAAACACTAGAACAAAATTAGACAATAACTGATAATTACTTTTTTCCCTGATTTCTGAAGCTGTGCTTGTAGTAGTGTGCAGGACCACAGGAATCATTGTGCCATGTCCTTTACAAGAAGCTCCTAGGGCAGCTCTCCCTTCCACAGAGCGCTTATGATCTAGATGTAAGAAAGGGCTTCACCATTAAATAGAACATAAAGTTGGAAGCAGAGGTTATAAAAAGATCTGACATAGCAAATATCTAAGCCTTGCAGTTAAGTCAGTATTAATAATTTGAATTGGCTGTGGCAAAGGTGGGTTCCTCCCTTCCTTCTTCCCAGCAGTGTATCAGTAGAGGTAACTGGACATAGCTTCAGGTGATTGTTTCTAGCAATGACACCTTTATATAGTTGGTTAAGGTGTCATGCCATGAGCAATAGTTGAGGGATGGCTATAAATACAAGGCTGATTTCTGAATTGTCTGCAGTTATCTTGACTATAATTCTCTACCAGTTGTCTCAACTATAGTTAGAAATGTTCTGGTGAACATACACTGAAGTCTTTGCAAAAGACTGGTTTTTTCCCCTCAGTAGAGAGTCTCAGAGCTTAGTCTGCAGTAAGGTGAGATTTAAATAAATTCTCCACTCCATTTCTACAACTTCTGCTTAAAAATTAACAGTCTTTATACAGAATTTTCAAAAAAGCACGTCAGGATAGAATTAGTATTGCAGTGTTCCACCTACACTGCAATTTAGCCCTGAGCCAAAATGCAATTCAGTGATTTAGTGCATTAGATTCTGGGGAAAGAAATTTGATTTCAGCCTTCTAAAATGAATTTTTCTCATGTGAATAATTATTCTTGCCCACCTTATATGGTTAATAAACATATTTTTTGAAAGCGTTAGCTTTCTCTTGTTTTATAGTTTTAATCTCTTGATTTTATAGTTTTAAATCTATTGTCTAATCTAATGTTTGACTGTTTGTGGGTCTGGGGGAGGTGGATAAAACCACTTTGCCAGAACATGCAGTTCTGTGAAAACTGTATCTGCTTTACTGGCAATCTGTTTTCGGGGGGGGGGAAGAAGGTATTGCTGTTTTGCAATTTTACTTCAGAAACAACCTTGTCTGTATAATTTTTAAGAAAGTATATGGAATTCTAAAAGAAAAATATTTTAATTGTTCTGAAAAATGTTTATTCTATCCCCCTTCCCCCCCCCCCTCCCCCCCTCCCCCCCCCACACATCAG
>NW_008795322.1:900319-903623 GCF_000699145.1 Aptenodytes forsteri | reverse complement strand
TCAGTGTAAAGACCGGTTTTTAAATCTTAGAATCCTCTTGATTCTGAATTTTGGTGGGTTTTTTTTGCATAGCATTAGCGCCTCTGCATATGATTCTGGTATCATTTGCAGAGAAGAATAGATGAGGAATAATGTACATTACATTTTACTAGTTTTTTAAGTTATTGCTTCAGTTTTTGCATTTTTCAATGGTTTTAGCATAATTTGAGCAATGGTTAATTCAGCTATTTGTGCTTAGTGGTGCTTTGTAGGCATTCCAGAAGATGGTAGTCACAGAAGGAAGAATTTTGGAGTCAACTTTATTTCGTTATTGATGTTTACATTAAATGTACTGCCCCTTCCACAGTGAGCAGGGCTAGTAAGATCCATGGTAGTTTCCTTTAACAACTTCAAAATTGATACTGTTTTCCATGATTTAGGCAGCATTTCAGCCCTGTTCCTGGGTACACAAGTAATCCTAATGACTTTGGTAAGATTTCTTATGACTTCGTGCACCGTTCTGTAGTGGGACTTGGGAGGAACCGTCTCCTGCTCTTGCTCTCACTACTGAGTGCCATTCTGCCAGTGGTGGTTGTTTGCTGAAGTCGTACTGCCTCATGGCATAAAACAGTATTTCTAGACTAGAGTAGGAATATAAAATTCCATGAAATTAATCAGCTGTGAAGAAACATAACTTTTACTGTCTGCTGCGTGCTTTCTAGAAGGGGCTGTCCACTATCAATGGTAAAAAAAATAAAAAAGTCCTAAACCACAGAAATGTATATAGCATTGTGACTGCATTGTATTGATGTAAAGCTGTTACCTTTAATGTATGCATGCATGCTTGTATTTATTTTTCTTCATCAGTAGTAACCCAGCTGGATTATTGAATTGAAGGATGATTGCCTTCTATTAAAAAACTTAGCACAGAGTGCTAACATGAAATGTGTAGAGTAATCTCTCATACAGGTAGCTTGAGAGATGCACCTTTTTTAGCAGCAGCAAAACCTCATTCCTTGTTAAAAAACAAAAACAAAAAAAAACCCAAACCAATAAGACATCCTGTCTCAGTAATGATCACTGGTTTATTCTGTAGTCACAGACAACAAAGCTGTACCGCATGAATGAATTACTGCTAAAGTCTGAGGGCTTTAGGGCATTTTGCTCTACACTGGAGAGTTTTACAGCATCCAAAAGATGAAAAATAACCTTCTGAGAAGATGTGATGTGCTGTAATGGTAAAGAGGTTTGTTGCTGCTTTGTATCTCATCGAGAGTTGTTCCTAGTGCACAAGTCTTTTTGCTACCTTCCTGTGATTAGGTAAAGCTTTGTTGTCAATTTGCAAAATGAAGATAGGGGTTGTGCATGTGTTTTTGCAAGAGATGCATGCTGTACTACGTTTATTCACCAAGATTTAATATGAATAAGTTAAAAGTCACCTAGCATTATTATTGAACTTTGATCATCAGGAACTTTATTTAATTAGTTGTTGCTGCTCTTGGCAGAGCATCTAGTTACTGTTATCTGGGTGCCTGTTCTATCATTCACTGTGTGCTTGTTTACGTGTAGTCCAAGGGAAGCAACATGACTGTATTCCCAAATCTGCAGTGATCATAAGAGTAAAGGCACCTATGGACCCAGGGAGTTGAGTCCCTTCTGTGAAGGGAACTGAACTAGGGTTTGAGGAGTTGTTTTTGGGCTGGGTTGCAACATCAACCACTGATGACAATTGAGCATGTCTCTGGAGCTAAAAATCTTTGCTGTAATGCTCCTCTTCCTTCACTGAATGAAGACAGTGAAAAACTTCAAAGTATTAAGTATCAGAATGACTGAGACATATTAATAAACTCTCTTCCTCCTCAAAAAACTCTCCAAAAAACCCCAAACAAACAAATCGGAAGCTCTTTTATAATCAAAGTATGGAGAGGAGAAAAAGATAGGGAGTGAAATTGTTAGGATTTACTTACCCAATTCAAAAACCTGAAGTTTTTCTCAACAAATATGGATGTGTATGCATTTACCTTCTCCAACCTTAAATGTAGCCATTATAAAGGTTTTTAAATATCCAGAAAAGAGCAGCAAAAACTGTACCTTAAAAATAATGTGCTGAGATACCTTGACTGATTTCCTCATTGAAGAGGTTTGGATAGCTGCAACGTGCTTTAGATACTCAGCAAAATAGTTAGATTCCGCCTTCAGATATTTTTGAGGCCTTGCTATCACTAGAATTCAGCCACAGAATGCCTATGGGACAGTAGTACACATCATCACTTCATTACTCTTCATAGTCTGAGGTTCAAACTAAGAACTAGGAGGTGTTTTCTAAAATATTCTGGTTATCTGCAGCATTTTATGTTAGCCAATAACAATTTAAAGCTAGTTTTAGTAGCCTAAATAACAGGTAAATAGCTTAAATGTTATTTCCAATCCAAATATATTCTAATCCATAGGCATAATTGTGCAAAATGTTGAATACTCTTCAGTGGGCACCCTTCATGAAAATTAGCAGAAAAATAGACTCTGAATTGCAAAGATGAAAATTAAATTCTAGTGATTTTGTATGCAGTGAAGTCTCCAAGGCTGCAGATGAACAAGCTCTTTTGGGTAGTCTAATGCTGTGCCAGGCAGACTACACAAAATGTAACAAATGAGCAAAAAAGCGGCATATGAGTTTCAGTGTAGATAAATTTTATGTAATGAATCTGGAGAAAAATCTTATCTAAACCTGATAAGATGCTGACAGATTTCAGAAAGCAGAACTTGGAGTCATTGCTAACAGTCTTTGAAATCGCTGGCTCAGTGAATACCTGTTCTCAAAAAAGCCCTCAATGTCTTTGGTATTATCAGGAAAAGTATTGAGAAAGAGATAAATGCTATTTAAAACCTTATACCCGTATCTTGAGTATCCTTAGAAGGACACAGTAGAGTTAGGATATATGTGCTGGTTTTGGCTGGGATAGAGATAATTTTCTTCCCAGTAGCTAGTATGGGGCTGTGTTTTGGATTTGTGCTGGAAACAGTGTTGATAACACAGGGATGGTTTCGTTACTGCTGAGCAGTGCTGACACAGGATCAAGGCCTGCTTCTCACCCCATCCCACCAGCGAGCAGGTGGGGTGAAGCTGGGAGGGGACACAGCCGGGACAGCTGACCCCAAATGACCAAAAGGATATCCGGCACCATATGGCGTCATGCTGAGAATATAAAGCTCAGGGAAGGAGGAGGAAGGGGGGGGACACATTCGGAGTTACGGTGTTTGTCTTCCCAAGTCACCGTTACGCGTGATGGAGCCCTGCTTTCCTGAGATGGCTGAACACCTGCCTGCC
>NW_008795322.1:884195-900306 GCF_000699145.1 Aptenodytes forsteri | reverse complement strand
CTTTACCTATTAAACTGTCTTTATCTCAGCCCACGAGTTTTCTCACTTCTTCTCTTCCAATTCTCTCCCCCATCCCACCGGGGGGGGAGTGACTGAGCAGCTGTGTGGGGCTTAGTTGCTGGCTGGGGTTAAACCATGATAGTATAGAAGATAACAGATAAAATAATCAAGAGGATGGAGAAAGCTATCTTGTAAGTAGAGGCTAAAAAGGCTGAAATTCTTCCGTTTGGATAGTAGAAGGCTGAAATGGGGGAAATTTGAGGATTGCGGAATCATAAAGGCAGTGAGTAAAGTAAATACAGAATTGTTACTCACCAAATCTCGGTACTAGAACTAGGAGGCACTAATTAAAACTTGTAAGAGATCGATTTAAAGTATATGCTGTAAAGTACTTTTACACAGAAAACTTTGGAAATCTGTTGGCATAGGAGTTTTTGGAGACAGTTTCAGCTGGTTCACAAGGGGATTTGAGAAATTCCTGGACAGGTAGCCCATGAACAGATAATAAGGGAAAGAACAGGCATGGACAACCGACAACCCTAATCCGGTGATTACTGATGCTTGGGGAGTGTATGAAGGAGACAAACTGCAGATAGCCAGGCTTGCCTGTGCTCTGCTGAAATGGCTTCTCCTCCTGCCTCTCTTGCTCTCTGTTGGGCTAGGTGAATTATGGGCATTTCTGTCTGTGGAGTATTTGTGTGGCAGGGTTCTCTCCCCATCCTGCAGTCCAGGTCATACACGCTGGGGAGATTCCAGATGAAGCGACTGGGTATCTGTTTCTGTCATCAACTTGTTCTCCCAGAGTTACAAAGGCCAGGGAATGCAATGTATTCAGCCATGTATATTTATAATTGCTTACTGTAACAAATGGCTATATACCAGGAAGTACAGAAATATCAATTTAATTTGATTTAATGTAGTTATAGGAGGCTATTAGTTTTATCTTTAATATTAAATTCTGCTTTTGTGTAGAGCAGTCTAGGACCAGGATCAGATAACAGAAACGTCAAAGATACTAAATTAAACTTTAATTCTTATGATTATTATTTATGGACTTGTAGGATTTCCTATATCTAACCTCTTGTTTCCATTTTTTTACTATCAGAGATTATTTTATTGCTTTCTAACTTCATGTGTTATATCTTCACTTTTTTTCATATCAATGTATGTCTCTAGCATTGAAATATTGTATTAATAAATGATGTCAAATCATCTATATCTGTTGTATCTGGTGGGTTGCAGGAAAGCCAGACCTTAAGTTAAAGTACATCAAAGCATTCAAAGTAATATAAAGGAAGTTGCTATGTTTTGTGTAGTTATATCAGCTGGTTCCAGATACTGTGTTGCTTACCAGTCATGGCTATTTTTCTCTTCTGACCTTTTCTCTTTTCCCCATTTTTCACTTACAGTTGCATTTATTTATGTTGGCTTATCCTGAGGCCAATTTTCTTGCTTTCCTTTTTGATCAAGTGTGTTGCTGTTAAGTTAGAGTGCTTGAACAGATACCTACTGCAGAGATGGACACTATTGGCATCCCGAACAGGGGGATGAGGTAGAGAATAGTCAAACACTCTTCCCTGTTATGTTAAAAATTCTAGTAATCTTTTTGGACGCTTCATATATTCCCTATTCTAGCAATTTAAAGAACACAAAAAACACAAGTCAGTAATGCAATGAAACTCTGAAATTCTCAAGGATGTCTGGGGAGGATCTCATTGGATATTTACCAAAATCCTAAGAAACTTCTTTATAACATTGAAATGCATGGCAGTGGATGTATCTTCTGGCTTTTTGAGATTTTGAAAGTAATATGCAATTTCATGTGTATACATGTATGCATTTTGGTAGTTAATTAAGTAGTGATTTGATCACCAGTATTTTGTGATCTTCAGGTGGAACATGTAATTTACAAATTGTAGTTGAATGTTTTCATCACTCAATAGATTTTCTTCAAAGTCCCTGCAGTATGTATACACTAAATTCTTAACAAACCATCATTATCTAAGAAGAGAGCTTCACTGAAATGGTTTACTTATAATGCTACTTTGTTCAGTAGTCAAAGGTCAAAGCTTCACAGTAAAGTGGCTATTGATACTATCTTTTAATAGCCATTTTAAATCATTACCTATTAGCAATACTAAATCATACAGTTGCTAATAGTCTGTATTCTGAAGGATTACGGTTAGCTGCTTCTTGGGACTGCAAGTTGTTTTATGTGATCAATGTGATTGCTGCTAATGGTTTGTGATTTAAGTGATTACTGGGCATGAAGAACGGTTTTGTAATTTGTTCTCCCCAGTGAATAATCTTTGGTTTCCTGGATACGTTTTTTTCTGTTTATCAGTTGGTTAACTTCGGGTAAATGAAAGAGAGAGGAGTGCATAAAACTACATCAAAGTACAGCTCCGTCTGTACTAGGCAGTCTTGGTTTCCTCTCTGCACAGGGAAGTATACTTCCCTTTTGGCGCTTTGCTCTGTAATGCAGGGCGTCTTTGAAAAATTGCATTTGACACAAGTGGTGGGAAACTTCTGAATTTATTAAAGAAACCCAGTACACTGCAGAGCTGAAATAGTGAGATTTGTAGGCTATTTATGGCATAGTTCCTGTGGAATTTGGCCCAGTGTGATTGTTATCTTCACAGGCATATGGCAGGAAAAAAGGCATTCTTACCTTCACCAAGCTGTAGTTATCATCGACTAACTGGACTTAAAAAAGAGGTGGTCTATACAAAATGCATGATAGTGCTGTACGATATAAAGGGTTTTAACAAACTATTGGAATAGGTATGCTGCTTAGTACTTACAAAGCTGTGATGAGCTATTCAGGTCATTTGAAATAAGCACTGACAAAAGCTTTACAGTATCCTTCACTCTGGATTCTGTCTATTTAAAAAACCCCTCTATTTTAAAAAGAAACAGTAACTGTTTCAATGGTAGTGTTTTTTCTACCGACCCCTTCACTAAGTATGCAGTAGGTCCCACTGTTTTGTTGCCATATAAGACAGAAAAAAGGAATGCTTTTATGTATTTTTAAAAACTTTCTGAAAAACAGATTCTTTAATATGATATTGTGTTTCACAGTTTCAGGTATGAGAAGTGGGATTTTGTTTCTTGTTGAAATAAAATTCTTGTTTATAGTACTTTTAAGCCTTAGAAGGTAAATTATTTACTGTTTTTAAAATGATTTTTCATCATGATAAACAGCTCTTGCACAAGAAGTGCCAGGTCCGAGCTAGTTGGTTCTCCCTCACATGCTAGGAGACCAGCAGTTAACATTTGTAAGTTACAAAATTTTGACAATTCTGAAATTGTGACATTGAGATTTACATGTACTTCACATATACAAATGCCCATGTATGCATTTTTCTAGACATAACACTGATGATGTCAGCTATGTTACGTTAGAGGAGGACTAAAAATAACTTTTCATGATACTTCAAGAAGACATTATATTTTAGCAGTTTTAAAGCCAGTATCAGATTTATCCTAGCATATGGAGAACCCAGCCCAGTTTGTAAGCATTGAAATGCTTCTAGAATACACTGTATCAAATTAAGATCCCAAGGCACTACACAAATCTCTTCTTGACAGAAATTTCAATTCTAAGGTAGACTTGAGAGAAAATCTTACAGGTGGCATCACCTGGAACAAAATACTGGTTTTTATGGTTCAGGTTTCCTATAGGAGTAGTTTATACCTGTTGGATTCTCAGAGAAAGCAAACCAAAAAACCCTCACCTTTTTTCAGACCAGTAATTAGATTTTCAAATTCTGCCTTTGCAACATTCCTACATTCCCTTTTCTTTACTTCTAAAGGTAGTGTTTTGTTCTTGTAAATAAAATAGATCTAGGCAACTTTTGTCCTTCTCACGATCTAACGTAGCCAGACTCATCCATTCTTTATACGTCATTAGTCTTGATAGGTTCTCATGTTTAGAAGAGATCTTTTTTGGCTGTGGCACATGAGGATAGGTAGTGCCCTCAGTTCTCTCTTACCCTTGTAATCAGGACTTTGTAATCAGCCACACATTATGCAAGGAAGAGAATGATTATAGCATCATCTCAAATATGATGCCAGAGTAAGTTAATTTCCTGGGCTGGGAAACTTTCTTTAGTGGCTGAACGTAGCTTTGTAGCTTAAGGCTGAATTCAGAGATGCTCCAAAAAAAAGCTTCATTTCAAGTTGGTGAAATTACCTGAAATTGTAGGTTGGTAGATTTATTTCTGCTGTATGGTTATCTAAGGGCATGGGTGCCGCATGTAGCTTGACATTTAATAGGGTACACTCTGGGCTGACCATTACCAAGCACAGGATGATACCAGAGGCCCCAGGGCTATAAAGGACTCACGTTTATAGTCAATGACTGGTTGTTAAATCAAAGCAACCTGGAGAGCAGGGTATAATCAGTTTTAGAGGTAACAAAGTGAACAGAAAAAGTATCCAGCAGGGAAAAATCAGATGTTACATGGAACTGCAGACCAATGAAGAGAGAATGAACAACTTGTCGTTCACTAGGGCCGCTGTCACTGCCCAGCCTGTACTGCTGCATGGGGCTGTTCATTTCAGATGCAAGGCTTTGCACTCACCTGAGTTGAACTTCATGAGCTTCCCAGTTGCCTGTTCAAATCAACCTGAATAAGCCGTGCCCTCCATTTACCACTTTCCCCAACTAGGTACCACCCGCCAGTTGTGGACTGATGAATTGCAGTGAGTGATTTGAACCAATACATACAGGTGGGCCCACTGATTTTTGTATGAGACTTACTAATTTTCGTGTAGGTAAATCTTTTTTGTAGGCTGCTCCCAATGAAATATGAAAATATTTTGATCTTTTTCTGCTAGTTTTGCTGTAATGGTTTGGATTCACATCTTGAGTTACTCTAATTCAATATTCTTATATAAACAAGCCCGAGGGAATTCCACTTCATTCCAGGAGGCCCTAGTTGTTCCTTGGCTAACTTCTCTAATACACAAGTGCCGTATAGCCAAAGAAGTGGGTATAAAGATTACTTGTAACAGTGGGAGAGTTAGACTTACAGGAATGTGTAAAAAGGAGCAATCAGAAAGAAGGATGTCAGACAGCTGGTTGTAGTCTGAACATGTATGCGGTCATGGGGGAAGAAATTTGAAGGAAAAATGTCTCTGTGCAGGAGTTCTATACAAGCGACTTTAAAAAAAAAAAAAGTCTTACAGTTTTTATTTCTAATTTAAGTAGAGAAAAGTGCTTGCCTCACTGCCTTAGAGAGTGACTGGAAGGACTTTTTGAAAGTCTAGCATGTCTTTTTTCAAGTTCCTCTCAAATTATAAGGTTAATGCCATTTGTTGCAATGCAGTTCACTATAAACTAATGCACACTGTTTGATACCAACACAGTTAAGGCCACGTCATATTTGCACAGTTAAGGTGCAAAGCTTAGTGTACCTACATAAGCTTAAAATATCAAAGCAGTGTATATGATTTCACCAAAAAATGTTAATCATTTATATAACATTCATAGAAGATCGATTTTCTGTTTTTCACTTGCCAGTAGCAGAGGACATTAACGCATATGAAGTCTATGGCCTTTCAAACTTTGTGCTGCATATCATATTTAGTGGTACCAGCCTGTCCTGTCAGGCATAGACTCTGCTTGTTTCCATGGCTCATCCAAGACAAGGTCAATCAGAACTGGGTGGGATCGCTTGAAATCAAATGTTTGAGTGAAAGGAGTATGGTATAGGAATCTAGGTGGATCTAATAATAAGTTTTAGTTGCTGGAGTTAATGAGTATTTGTTGTTAAAGTATAAGCTGAGAAGGCTTTTATTTTCTCGCCAAAACCAGTATTGTGTAAGTCAGCTGTTTTTCAGAAGTAAGTTTTTGATAGTGGCTTTCTCAGTTTTTTTTTCTCTTTTCCTTTGGGTGGAGGTTGTGTCTGTATTGACTTCAATGAAGTAAATGCAGAGTCCCAAAGTGAAACAAGGGTCTGGATCAAGTTTTGTAAAGTTTCACTTAAATCCTTCTATTAGTGCGAGTTACTGATCAGGAAAAATAAACTTTGGTTGAAGAAAGTCTTTGAAGCTGCATTTCTGTCTTAGTTTTCAATTGCAATGTAGTAACTATTGATTATGCAGTATTAAAATTCATCAATGTTAAATGGTATTATTTTGTAAATTAAAGATTTATGGGTAGTTATTTACAGGCCTGTAAAAACAGATGCTAAAAACAACAGATAGTCAGGTAAGTAAAATGTTGCACTGAAACCCCAGTATTCCCTTACATTTTTCTCTCTGTTTGACAGTACCAACAAATACTGTCTTTCTTAGGCCTCTCTTAATTCCACACTGGGGAGTATTGTAGGGATCTGAAAATGGCTAAAAATTGACTTTTTCTGCATATGGCCTGTTAAATAAATATCTAAAACTGGTAGCCCTGTTCACATAAATCTGCAAAATAATAGTAAATACAACTTTATTATTAATTCCCTCTTCTTTTTTCTGTTATCCACCTCTAATAATAATGAAAGGTATTCTATTTTGTAAAATTATTAATTTATGACCAGAAAGCTATTTTAGATTAAAAGCATTTTGGTAGTGATATGAAAAGCAATAATGATATATGTCATCTGTGACCTAATAAAATGAAGTCTCAATTTAGGGGAGGAGTGGAGAAGCACTATTGTAAGTCTTTGTTTTTCTGTAGTGCTCTCAGTGTTTCTAATTACATACAGTTTACTCAAGATACATACCCAAACCATTCTTTTCTAATCTTGTTATGTATTTCTTACTTACATGTTTTCCTCATCCTTCCGCTATTAGCTGTTACTACCATATGCCTGTATTGTCTACTACCTTACATGCAGATTAGTTTTTCAGTAAGATGTTAGCATATTTCTTGGCAGGAGATCTTTTGCTAATGCACTGTAGGAAAGCACGTGGCAGTCAAGACTGAGCAGCATATCTAGACAGAAGTGTAAAACAAAGTTGCTTTGGTTTACATGGTTCACTTCATTCAGCTACAAGCTTAACCTATCAATGAAACATTCCTACCATGAGCTTCGTGGAGAATAGCCAAATTGCTGCCATTGTCTTAGTTCTGAGCAAACTAAAATCGATGGTAGTTGGAGAAGTCAAGGTACTCAGAAAAGATTTATCATGCTACAGGATTGAAAGTTACGTCTGCAAAGGCAAAAATTAAGTACCTGTGTCATGAAGGTATGCGTAACCCATGCCATCTCCATGCTTCGGGCGGTCGATAAGCACTGTTAGCGATCTCACCCCTTAGCAGGAGAGTTCTGGATTCTGCAGTTCATCACTGGATGTGTGGAGAACCAGTTCTAGCCATTCCTCTGTAGGTCTTACAGGCAAGCTATAGTGCATGACTGTATTCAGAACAAAAATTACTGAAGTAGGGTGGCTTAAAAGGATGTGTTGGTTAGAATGTCTTTCTGCAAGAGAGAGTGGCTTCCAAAAAATACAACATTTTAAAAAAGAGAGGGGTGGATAAATAGAAAAACCATAGGGGTGCAGATTTCCCCATGAGACTGCTCTCTATTACAGGGAACAACTTTACAGGAAAGGTCCATCACAGGGTAATTAGGGGGAAGGGGGGGACTCACGGTGGAAAAAATACGTGCAGGCTTGCCTGGGTTGTATGCATGTGGTGACTCAAGGAAGCTGTGAAACTTTCTTCTAACTATGTGTTCCATTCCTGACCATTTGCTAATTTCAGCTGATTTCAAGCTTTGAGTTGGAGGAAGTTTCCTTTTGTGAAAGCAAGCAAGGTGTTTGGCTGAGCCCGAACAACTCAGAATAAATTCTAAAGAGTATTACCAATGAGATTTACGTGCTTATTAGACTTGTGTTTTCTAAATTTACATTTAATTTATCTTGCTATCTATCTAATAATGATTTTCAGGAGTTTATATAAAGAAAGAAAGGATTTTAAACTCAGTGTTTAAGTTAATACAGTAGAAATTAATGTCTTGACTTGATCTTCAAATGTACATAGCCAATTTATCAATAAGTCCTTTGTTGCAAAAATAAATAAATCACTGTAAATACCTAAATCAATACAGAAAATAGAAAGTGGAAAATATATTACAAAATGTTCTACCTGTTGATTTATGGATTTTTGTCTTACTTTGATATACTTTAACATATCAAAGAAAATATCTGCTGCAAAGTCATGGGAAAATGGAACCAAAATTAAATAGTGTGAAAGAAGTGGAGAAAGTGTGATGAACGTTATCAACACAGAAGCTTCAAACATGAGATAAAAAATTATTTTAACATATGATTAAAATTTATAGTCAAAGGACTCTTATGGAACACAGAATGCATTTTCTCTTCCAAAACAAAAGAAAGTTCATATAAAAATTTCCACTGGCAATAAATGGTTACTCAGTGTACTGTTGTAAGATACCTAGAATGCAGATGTTAAAGCTTCCATCAACAAAATTGAAAAAGCTTATCTGAACTGTTAAAAAAATACCTTTTGACATAAACAGTGATACTAATGTTTGACATAAGGGCTTTGAGTGATTAAGAGCCTGACCATGATGCTCATACTCAAAATTTAGGAGTACTCATTTTGATTTCCAATATAGTAAATGGTCATTAAATTGAATAAGTCTAGATTTATCTGTATCAATCTTTTGTTATAATATACTTTCTGTATATTTATATTTACTATGCATATATACGGTAATTTAAATTTGCAGGCTTTATATTTAGAGGATGTTATCAAATTATACATGCTTTTTTTTTAAGATGCCAAATTGTCATGGAATTGGTTGTGCAAAATGAAAGGACAGGCTATTATGAGTACACTCAAGTATGCTCAACAGTCAGTGTTGTGTATCCTGCAAAATTAACCTTCAGACCTTACCAGTAGAAAAGCGGTAGAGTGAGGCACCTAGGTGTTAAGATCCAGCATCCATTTATTAGAAGAGTACTTCACAAATATTTTAGAGTATGTCATTTTGGACTATTGAATTTGGATCTATATCTGTGTAGCTGGAGAAGATCAATTCCTGAATATTTGTATTTGGAATATAACTTTTTAGAGTTATGTTGGTGATATTTTTGCCTTTATTTTTGTGAAGTGGTCAACCAACATTCCTCTTATCATGTTAGGAAGCAGTGATGAATGTGTGGCTATTGTCTTAATACATTAAATACAGAGATTTCAGTTACCGTATTAATATAACAAAGATTCTTCTGGACTTTATCACCATGTTGCTGTACCGTAATCCAAAAGTCGGATCTGCTTTGGGCCCCCAGGTTGTGGGCAGATTACAAGTGCTACATTTTCCCCATCTCAGCTCCCTTCCTGAGTATTGACATAGAAGTTTATGATTCAAAGGACTACTGTGCAAGATTATGATTCTCTCAAGATTTCCACTTGCTAAAACACATTGAAAAAGATATTATTCTTTAGAGTCTGTCCTTTCCTGGGCTCTATGACAACTAAATCCATAAAGAGACAGACTTCGCTAAACTGGTCATCCTTTACTTTAGACAGAACAAGAGAACTATGAGTCTATGCAAAATAAGAAACGCTTCTGTGAAATGGCAAAAGAAAACCTACGTATATGATATTCCATACTTCAGTTTCTTAACTCCAGTGGTGGAATTCAGACTCTGTTTTCCTGAGTTTCTGACTTTTATTCCTGCAGCATGGGCTTCTCTTTTATGTCATTATCTCCTCTTTGACTCAAGCAGCCAGCTTTCTTCAGTCCAGCATATATTAGGATGTAGTATCATTCATTCGGTGTTGCTTCAGAACAGTATCATGTAAAATGAGTAACTGTCCACAAAGGGGATTATTCAAGGCTTCAGAAAGTCTTTGTGGATAACAAATTACTTCAGCTGGCTTTGGGCTCTGTTTGAAATTTTAAAAAGATAAAAACTTTGATGACCAGCCAAATCATAGAATTAAGGTTTCAGAAAGCAACAAGTGAAAGAATCATTTGAGGAATGAGAAATCGGGTACTGGGTGTTTTGTTCAGCTGTGACCCATGAGTCAATGCATGTTACTGCTTAGTTGTGGCATTATATGTAAGCATATTGTTTTGGGGCTATGTTGTCCCACCATTTTGTCTCTAATTCACTGATCGTTTTAGCTGTGAAGTAGTTTAAAAGCCAGCACCATCAGCTAATCTGCAGTCAGATCACTGCCTCTAAGAAGTGTAGTTTATTGTGGGCTGATTGTAGTAATTGCACAGGACATGCTAATCTCTGAGAACGTGGGCTAGACATTGGGCGTTAAAGTAAATGTGAAGCTATATGAAAAATCCTTGTCCAATATGGTCTGTCATGTATGTAGCTTTGTTGGTCTTTAAGTTCATTCAGTGCTTCATTTGGTAAGAGATAATAACTGTTTAGGCACAACTGTGGCAAACCCCTCTGTCTGGATTTTGAATCTATTTGATCAGTGTTTACCTCTTTAATTTCTGGTTTTCTCTTCTGAGCATAGATCTGGTTCCCAGCTGGTGTCAACGATTTCCTCATTGGGCAGCACTTTTGTATTCTGAATATCTGTCATCCAAACAGATGGGCTGTGGAGATACTTGAACTGACATGGACGCTTGACACCACAGCTCAGATTTATACTGAATTATATCCAGTTTTTTCTTAATATTTATTTAAGTCGCAGCCAACAGGGCAGCACATCCCTGAATATGATACCACACTATACTTTGTAAAAAAAAATTATTTAAATGTATATTTGCTTCCTTATGCAAATGTATAAACATTTAATTAGATAAAGAGAAGAGGGTTGATGTAAAGAACGTTATTACCTTTTTATATTATAAAACACTTTCTCTGGCTGTATGTTGTTGCATGGTTTTATGACTTCAGGCCAAAACCAAAAGAAGTTTAATTCACCTTTACCCTTATGAATTCATTATGTCAATGCAATTTTTTTAGTGAAAAACTCTGAAATGGTAGAACAGTGTGTATCAGCTGGAATTTTTTAAACAATCTTTTATGAAAACTGTAAATAAAAAACATGTCAGAAATCTTAATCAGCATAATATTTACTGCTTATTAATTCAACTTGATTTTATATGTGAAAAGGTTTTTCATTTATTGCATATTTATAATTTTTTAATAAGGAATAAGATATGAGATAGTTAAAAGCAGAACTTCCACATGTTTTGTTTCAGAAATAGAAATCAGTTTCATGATTCCATTTGTCATACTGATAATATTTGGAAAAGCATTCTGTTTAAGTTCATCCACCTGCCAAACAGCTTAGTGGTTCTTTCTTAGTGCACTTCATTAATGTATTGTAAGAGTAATTTTTATTGGTACCTTGAGAACCTTGGATACAAGCCTTTTAAGTAAGTAAATAATAATTTGGGTTTTTGTTCATAAACAAGCACATTTAAAACACTATCTTTTCAGGAAATCAAGGTGAGGAGGTCACCAAGGTTCAGGAAAATGGAATACACGCACACACACATATATTCTTTACTGACACTGTGAGCATTTCTGTCACCATTTTTTTAGATTGCTATGATGATAGTGCTGAGAGGCCCCAGCTGAGATCAGAACCCCATCATGCCAGACATTGTACAATCGTAGAATAAAAAATAAGCAACTGAGAAGAAACATCAGCAGAGATGCTTTGTAATCAGTAGGACAGTAAATATTTATTTATTAGCAAAATATCCTACTGATTATAAAGTAGTTTTCTTAATGCCTATTTCAGTGGTTTATTTCTATGTGTATTAATTTGTATCCCCATTTCTTTAAAATATTTCCTTGTTCTTACTGCACTTGGGTGAGGTTCTAGCTCTGATGCCTCTGGTGGGCAGGGCAGATGAAAGGTTATTTACAAAGTCCCTGCAAAAGAGACAAAATGGAGTATAATAGAGTCAACCCACCAGCCCCGAGAGTCTGTGTGTCAGTGCTGTGATGGCCTTCCCTGGCCCCAGGGTGGGGAACCCTTACTCCTTGAACTAAGGTCACTCAAATGGCAGACTGTGCCACTCTGGTGTGGCAAAAAGCAGGATAATCTTTTTTTTTTCTTTTTTTCTTTACAGAAAAATAAGACAATTTGAACAACTGTCAGCAGAAATTAAAAATACATATCTTACATGATATTTCTGTGTGGACAAATTACTTCTCGATTCCTGTCTGGTTTCTGCACTCCCTGCCCCCATCATACTGTACTCTGAGAAGTTATTTTAGTTGCTCATTTAGCCTGTTACATACCAGCTTCCAGTTAGGCCATTTATGCATGAATAAACAAACAACTGTGTATTTCCAGAGTTTGGCATATTGCGGTATTTGCATTTCACTCCTGGTTTAGAAAAACAGAAGTTGCTATTCCAGGGGCTCTGGAGATCTGAAGATAGTGTATGGCTATGGTTAAGGTTGGTGTGTTCATTTTCAGGATGTGCTGCAAAGTGGAGAGGGTCTGGCAATTTTCGAATACAGATTTCCTGACCATTTCAACTAACCTGGCAGTGTGAGAACACTGATACTGTGAGCAATGGCTCTGCTGCACTGTTTTCCTCGGGAGGACATAGAACAAAACTGGAAATCAAATGAGACGTGTCAGTGGCTGCAACAAAACTGTACAAAGAACGGACTACAGTGTTGATTTGTCACATTTTTCTTAAAAGGTTTATAGCTCCTTGTTTTAGTACCTGTGGATGTTTTCTTGAGAGAGATCTGTTGCTATGTTTCTTTGGAGATTTGGTTTGGGTTTGTTTTCTTTTGTTTTGTTTCACTCTGGTTAGGGTATAAGTGATAGCTGTAGGTGAACTTCTGTCCTTTAGAGTGAGCAAGTTTAAATTAGAAGGTAAAAGCATATTTGCACTCAAAATAGTAGTTGATTATCCAGTGTCATAGCTGTTATGAGCAGGGAAGTTAGAAATCAAGTGTGTTGAGACCAAGAGTTTCCTTGTTTCCAGCTCCCTAAAGATACCAAAAGGTTTTGACTTCCAAGGGCTGAGCTTTATTAAGATGCAAACTTGAACCACAAGTTTTATAGTCAGAAATCAGAAATAGAAGGTTGAGACATTATTATTATTATTATTATATTATCTGCCTACTTCCCAGTTTTCCAGGCTTGCAATGTTCAGTGGCTTTGTGGATTGTATAAATACTCTCTTTTAGGCCTAAAGACAATTATTCCCATCACTTTCGAGGTCTGCTCGTGCATCTGCTCCAGGTTCCTTTCGACAGCGTCTCTTTACTGTCTTTACTGTATGGCAGATCTGTCCTTGCCCAGTTGACTTTCCCCTTGCTGTATCTGCCTCGCTTGCACTCTGGAGAGGGGAGATGTAATCCTGGCTCCTTTCAAGGGGTTCCTCAAGACACTAGTCCAGCAAGGAGGCAGTGCTCTAGTTGGCTGCCCAGGACTCTTCTTTTAAAGGAACAATATGTGATGAATAAAATCACCTTGATATTTTGCTTAGATACTCTGTTCCCAGGTTTTCTTCTCTATGTGCTTGCTGGCATTATTGGGATTTAAGAAGTAAAAAATGTAGTGGCCACAATAAATGCTTTTCAGTCTACTTCCTGCACAAGTACAGTAATCTGACGGGCAGGGAGGAGCATTACCCTTAAATGTTTCCATTGCAAGGTTAAAAAGTGTGTAGTTCTCCAGCAATCCACAGCTGGAGTCTATTATGTAAAAACACTGAAGGTGCTTAAAAGGCATTTCTACAGTACAGTTTCTTTAACTACTGCTTTGAGTGCTTTTAGCTGTTTCAGATGTCTTTCAGTTTTAAGGAAACTGAAACATCATCTTCCTCTTCACTTCTAATATGAAGATTAAAGATACATATTAAATTTAATGTTTTATACTTCAAATGTGTAAACAAAATTTAAACTGCCAGCCAATGAATGAATTTACTAAAATTTCCCACTTAGCAAAATTCCCCTTAGAAATAGAATAATTAATGTCAGTCTTAGAGGCAGCAACTTTCATATTTCACTACAGTCAAACACCCTCCAACGTGTAGATACTTGTTTGGTGGACGTTTATTAATATGTGTGCCTAGAAACTAAATGGATGCCCTGGTCTCAAAACATGCCTAACATTTACTAGGTTTCTGTTAAAGGAAATCTGTTTCAACATACTTGCTTAGTACATAGCTGCTTAAATTAAGGTTGGTCATAAGTGTCTGGAATAGTAAATAGTGTAAAGTAATACAGCTAAAGTTCAACTATCATTGGTTAGTCACAACAGGGTTTTAATGACCAGTACTTGATAATTATTATTGTATAACTGAAATTTCTAGGGCATGTATTCTTTAAAGGTATTCGTAGCATTGGGAAAAAAAAAGTAATTAAGCATTTACATTACAATAAAGAATGCATCTATGCTGAGTAGTAAATAGTGTAAAGTAATACAGCTAAAGTTCAACTATCATTGGTTAGTCACAACAGGGTTTTAATGACCAGTACTTGATAATTATTATTGTATAACTGAAATTTCTAGGGCATGTATTCTTTAAAGGTATTCGTAGCATTGGGAAAAAAAAAGTAATTAAGCATTTACATTACAATAAAGAATGCATCTATGCTGAGTTTAATCTAATAGTTTTGGAATACACTAAACACTTACCTAGTTTGTAGTACCTTGAGGACTTGTAACTAATTCTGCTTGCCTGCTTGTTTATCGGAGTGTTTGAATTTGGATGAATTTCTTCTAATAAAAACCTCAGAGAAAAGAAAGTTTGAGCCTTCTAATATTTCCCTGGAATCCTGAAAGAGCCTCTGGAGACATGAAGGCTGGTTCATTTCATGACAATACCCTAAAACAGTAGATATGTTTCCCCTTTCCCATAGGTGGGAGCCTGTCAACAGCTATTTCCATTCCAGCACTTTTCTTATATCATATTCAAACTATTCACGCTTGAAATCAAGTGACTACATAATTGGAACAGCTTGGAATAAACTGATTGTCAGTCTGCTTTTTCTTTTCCAGCTAGAATAAGTAGATCCTAGAAATAAGAGACGAAAGGAGTTGTGAGACTAAGAATCCCAGTTTCTGCTTATAAAAATAGGAATTTGTATAATATTAGACAATAATTACATAGACATATAATGAATATAGACAAAACTGTGCTACCGTCAGCAGATTTTTTCCTGCTAATATCAACAGCTAACTTGGCTGTAAGCTTTCAGGCCACACTAAAGTAAAATTTTCTGTAGGTGACTCATCTCCACCTTCCCAGTGTTTTAATTCTAACATGTTCAGAAAGAACAAATTTGATGATGTATATCAACTTATCAGTTCATTTGCTAGCACTGCCTTAAGACTTGAAATACTGACATCTATCTACTCATCATTATGTAGACTACCTAAAATGTAGGGCTTCTGTTTTGTGCAAAGCTCAGGACCAAAGGCTAGGGACCACTTGATGTTGTACATTTGACTATTTGCAATTCCATATATTGATGCACATCCGTGTCTTGAACCTTTTCTAGAGTTATATATAGTATTTATTTTATGTATGGATGTAAGCAAACTTCTGTGTGTTATAAATCAGATACACTGAATGAAATCCTATCTTCAGTCAAGACAGAAACTTTTTGCCTCTTGGAGAAACTGATTTCTTCTATTTGTTATTGCCTACATTTTTAATGCTTTAAATTTTTCCCCCCTCTCCCCTTAATGTTCATGAGGGATAAACAGCTATTTTGAATGGGAGCTTCAAGTTCAGAAGAACTGGATTCTGTTTCTGTCTTTGTTACTGACTAGTGATGTGAAATTTTCTGGGTCATATAATGTCCTTCATGTCAGCATCCTTTGTTGGAAAATGATGCTAATCCTGCTTTGAAAAATATTGGAAGACAAGTTCTGTCCTTTACAGAATGTAGGGAGTTCTACTGGCATTCCTAGTCATCATTAAAAAAAATACTTACGTTCCTAAAAGCGGTACTCGCTACTTATGCTGTCAGATCTTCAGACAGTAACCATCAATTTTTGGAGCTCTGATGTGATTATCCTTTTAGCAAATTATTCTGTGAATTTAACTGTGTTTGGCATATTAAATAAATACATATACATAATTGATGCTATTTTGAGCACAGTATATATGGTGAAAGTGCACCTGTATTAGGAAAGAAATATGATTAAGTAGCATTCTTAAATGGGGTTGGT
>NW_008795322.1:843113-883180 GCF_000699145.1 Aptenodytes forsteri | reverse complement strand
TGGCGTTGGCTCTATTGGACATAGGGGAAGCTTCTAGCAGCTTCTCACAGAAGCCACCCCTGCAGCCCGCTGCTACCAAAACCTTGCCACGCAAACCCAGTACACATTTAAATTGGTGTTGGTGTAATTTAATAAGACTGAAGGCAAAACTAATAACAGTAGGGGAAGTAAAGTTTTTTCCTCAGATATTTTAAATATATTTTTAAGGTACTTCTATTACTATAAACAGCAGGAAAAGACTTGGAGATTTAAAATGGACTTGAAATCTGTACAGCCTGTTATTTGTAAAAGCGTAGTCACCTAGCCTGTAATTGTAAGAGCTTCATTCTTCCGTAGTCCTTCAGAATTAAAGCAGCACCTCAGGCATTCCTTCTTCTTTTTTTCTTTTTTCTTTTCTTTTTATAGTCTTTGTTTTCTGAATTGAGGCTTTAACCTTTCTTAAAATTTGTACTGTCAGAAAATGGCCAAAACGTTTGGTGCGTTTTGAGGACCGAAGTATACGTAACTGAAATTTTTAAGGATACATGAAAATGATCTGACTGCAGTTTGTGGCTCGTAGGCTAGGGAAGCTGGAGATCTACTTTTGCAGTGCTTAAAAGTGTTAAGAATCTTGCCATTAGCAACTCAGCAATTTGCACATTAGACAAGTAATTTGCAGTGCTCTGACTGAATCATAGAAGAACAGTGACCTTGCACATGTTCATGCTGCTCTGGTGTTGCGTTTTATCTTCACATGAGCAGATTTTTCTTGTTGAAGTGTTAAAATCAGTTCTCAGAAAAGAAACTGTATAAACATTCTTAGGATGGGGACGATTTCAGTTTTAGATATGCTCATCTCTTTATAAGTGAGTAAATTTAATTGGAAGAAAAGACAAACCTAATAGTTTAACTAGAAGCACTCATAATATTATTACTTTTTAAAAGGCATTTCTGTAATGAAGTGGCTTTAAATTACTGAGTGGATAGATTGGGAAGCTTGTTCGTTGTAATGGCTGAATAGCAGTATGCTTAATTTCATCTGATTTCCACAACGTACTGCAATATTTGACTGAATGGTGCAAAGGAAAACCTTTTATATTTAGTCTGACATGGTCTCATAAGTAGCCAGCCCATACTGTCTGGCACTTGTAACATGTAAGTGCCCAAAAGTTTTGAATCACAGACAAGATATCTGAATTTAACCATTAACTGAAGAAAAAGAGGAGATATGTGACCATCTGTTTTTCAGATGTTCTTCCTTTCTCTTCCCCTCTTTCCTATGGGATCTCTGAGAAACACAGGAATTTAGTTGGATCATGAGCCCTACTGTGAACTCAAGCAGAGGGTGAATTTTGGCTATTGTCGATGTGTTCCGTGCCTTTCTTATTGCACTCGCCGTGCTCTTGCTTACGTTTTTCAATTGTGATCTGCACTGCTGTCAGTTTAAGATCAAAATAAATCCTAACATTTTGAGGTTTAAATGAAATCTACTGCAAGAGTTTACAAGTGGAGCAAGCATAATTAAAATCATTGAAGATTTAAAAAAAAACAAACCACCTCCTATTCTACCTTGTGATTTATCAAATTAAGAGTTGCTCGTTGGTAGCCAGATGTTTTTATGCACATCCCTATTGACAAAAGCTAATAGAGAATTTCTTGTTGTTGATGGGAGAATGTTGGACTCAAATGTTTTCCGTTATTTACACAGGTTTCTGTTTTCCATTAAGTTTTATAATAGTTATCATCACAGAACAACTACCTAATTTATAATCTGTATATTCAAACTGACCTTTTTCATTACGTTCACTATGTATTTCTCAATTTCTTTGCTAATTTTTCCATTAGAAATTAAAGCTAGTGTAAGGTCTTTTGAAGAGGTTTTTGTCACCAATACATAGCCTGATGATTAAATTGAGCATTCACTAAGAGGCAGGTTGTCTAGATTGCAGTACATCTGCTTGATTCAGATGAGGAATATGAATCAGAATCTGAATGGATCTTCTATAACAAAAATTTTCTTAGCGCCCCGTCTTTCTGAGCTGATTGCTATTGTATGGCTCAACTTGTGTGACCCATGTGAAGACAGGCAGAGTGCCGCCATAATCCATCACTAGTTTTTAAGCATTTTTGGGTGTTAGGAAGAAAGAAAGATTGACAAATAGCCTTTTTCAGGCCAAAAAGAAGCTTACCTAGTAAATACTGTGGCTGCAAGTTTGTGTGCAGTGTATTTTCTGTTGGTCTTACTGATTGGGGTAGTCTAAAATTGTCTGCAATGCATGTGCCTGCAACTTCTTAGCAACTCTCAAGAAACTGCTCTGTTTAGGCACAGTAGGCTGTCTTCTCATAGGCTGTGTTTCAGCTTCATAATGAATGGACCTTATTCCTGAGTTTAACTATAGTCAGTGAAGTATTAGATCATGTTCAGAAGGGCTTTGCCATCATGGGTCCATTCATTGGTCTTCGTGTGGCAGTGTTTTGGGAAGTTAGTGGGAATCTTGCTTAAGGAAGAATCACCTCTGTTGTCCACAGGTGAAACTACAGACATCTTTGATCCTTCACAGATTTCAGTTATGGTATGGCCAGAAGGGTTGCAGAAAAATGTAAACTAAATATATGACCATGACTCATGACTACAGTAATTTTGCACAAGCATCATTGGGGATATTACATACTGATAGACACCCAAAATGTTATTTGCCACCTTTCTCTATTGATGTAACGGAATAGATACTATGTATACTGTTCTTGCTGTGTAGATGGATAGTGCTGATTAAATAAGGATACGTTATTTATTATTAGGTATTGTGTGTAAATATGCTGTGGCCATAAACAGTGTAAAATAAATCTTTATAATATTTTCCCTAAGATAAAATGATTTGTCCTGCAACTCTGCGATATGTACACCTTTGCCCCCTGAGATCTCCACAGGTACAAGAAATATTCACTGTATCCATATACAAGTGGTGGGGAGAGAGGAACCTTAAACAGAACTTCAGAGGCAGGTCCCAATGTTAATTCTCTTGAAAACCTTCCTGTTCTTGATGTTTTCTCCCTTGAGCTGTCATCCCTGGAGAAATCGGACTAAAATTGTCTGCTGTAAGACAGAGCAGCATCTCTCTTGTCAAAGCTGGTTATATAGTACAGGGCTTGCTGATTTGACTACCACATCACCAATTTTCTGGGAGAAAGTTATTTAAAGAAATTAGTATTTGCCTGAAATGGTGAGGTTAATACAGACTCTGACCCACGTTCAAATTTGGCTATGGTGATTGAGAGGTTTGTCGCAGAGGTGAGACACTGGAGGTAAGACCACAAGTTGGCAGAGCTTGTTACCAATATTCGTAACATTTCCAACGTTTTTAAAATGTCATTTGTCCAACATACAACTGGAACATTCATATGTACACTAAACCAATAAATTGGACCCTTTGAGGACTTCCTAATTTTGCTGGCCCCCCTTCTCTTTTTTATTTCAATCACTCTTTTAACCTTAATTATTTGATTTGGTAAATGAATACAAAACACAGTGAGACCACTGCAGTTAGAGATTCCTAAAAGAAGAAAAGGTAATTTAGCTTAAGTAAGAGATAGTGATAAGCCTTGTTATTCCTTAGGAGCCATTCAGTTAAACCAATTGAGTGCAAACCTGTTAGAGCAGAAAGGAGGTGTGTATATGTAAAACGTACAGATGGATGGGCTGACTGTCAGTTTTCAGTATCAATTACAGTTCTCCTGATCCATTGTAATGTCTTTCATTTACAAGCAAGGCAAAACTTTAAGATTTTCCACTTGCTTTCCTACTTGAAAACCTTTTGCGTCTAGTAGGGTGACTTTCACACCAATCAGGCATTAGGTGTCAGTCTCCTTTTACTCTTAAGAAATCGGAATGTTTGAAGATCATTGGCTTGTGTGTGAAATTAAATTGTTTTATTATTTTCCCAAAAGAATAGTATGTTAAACTCACAGCAGCATAGCTAGACTATAGCCTGTGGGTCCTGACCTACATTTTTTACTCTACAGAGCATGAAACATCATGCTATATATGGTGCAAAGTCACTGTATGATTAGAAATTATACTAAATTGTATGGTTCTGGTACTCTGGATTTAAAAGTGACTTAGAGTTGGATCCAGCTAATCATTAGAGCAAGTAAAGAATTGATATATTGTAAAATGAATTTAATATTTCTTTTTAATTTCTTTTTTTTACATTGATAGGTGCTTTTTTAATAAACGGGCTTGATACCTCAGTATTTAAACTATTGTTAAGTATATGGGAAACCCTAATTTTTCCTGCACTTTCTGTGATCTGGTGATGATAATGATGGGTGTTTCAAACCCAACTTGAACAAAGATAAATGATGCCCGAAGTTTCAGTGTCTTGGAAAACCAAAACTCTTGTGCCTGTTTTTTCCACCACTGTAATTAAATAGTTCTATTCCCACAACTCAGTGAATAGAAATCATTTTAGTTGCATGGGAAATGAAGACTCTTCTTTTTTCTTTTTTTTTAATTTTTTTTTTTATTTTGCTGCCCCCCCCCCCAGTTTTTTTGCTTCTAAGTGGGTTCAGTCTCTTACCAGTGAGATCATCTACTGTATGTCAGGTTAACATGTTCTGGTCATGAAGTCTAAAATTGTAAACCCAATGATATTTTGTTCAGCTACACTTACGGCTTTTGAGCTCTGCCATAATCCTTGAAGCTGTTTCCATTACTGCAAGAAGTTCTCCACAGGAATAGAGAGGTTACTTTTTCTTGCCCTTCTCTGCATCCCAGAATTGAGAGAAAAATAAGCTTCAAGCAATAAATTCAAGAAATATGAGAAATCTTGACTGGTATTTTGGGAATTTTTACTGAAATGCTTGCCATTTTTGATCCCTTATCTTTAAATTGAAGCTATTTGAAGGTATGAGTGTAAATTCTCATGAGCGTAGTCCTTGGTCTGTGAATGAAGTGTCACAGTTATAAATGTCGCTGTTGTGCAAGAAGTGACTTACAGCACAGCCATGGCACTAAATTTACTGAATATTGCAAATTACACAATGTCTGATGATACATTATTGATGTAGTTAATGATGATGATAGTTAAAATACAGGAAAAAAGACAAAGCAAAGAACTTTAAGCCTGATTAAAATAAATATTTTTAATAAGTTCTTGGAGAATGTTCTGATAAATTGGGTAAAGAGGTGAAAACCGCAAGAGTTACTGTTGTCCAAATAATTCTAGATTTGTTACATTTTAAAGCAGTGATAAAGTTTCCTAAGGAACCCTGAAATGAAGAGATGTAAAGGTGAAAGAAATACCATGCAGTTTCTGTTTTTGTTACCTTGAACCTGTAATGTTATAGACAATGTTACAACAATCACTGAGCTGCTCAGAAGTAGGCTAGAAACGGAGGATGGTTTAAGTTGTGCAAGACTTTTTCTTTGGCCACAATCCCACCTTAGAGAATTCCTGACAGGTTTCCCACGTATTACTGTCTTCTCTTTCTAAGTCTTGATGAGGATAAAGAGGACAGTACAACTGTCTTCCGTAGGGCGTTTATTTTCCACTATTTTACCTTGCAGACAGAACGTGTAAGTGAATGGGCTTTTTGTGAAGGGGTGTGTGTATACCTCTTCTAAGCCTTAATATCTTCCGCTGGGGATACATAGAGCCCTGTTGGGGATATAGGGATTTCATAAAGCCCTGAAGAAAACTTCTGAATTGTGTGAGATACCTTTATTTCGTGAAACTAGGAGAATATAGACTGTCCTTCAGAATTCTGCCTGGAGTGTCAAGCTAGCAATATCTCAGCATCTCGTGATCAATAGAGTTGTTCTTTTTTTCCCAGTGAAAATATGTTTCGTGCTATGCTGAGATATAGCTAAATTAGTTAAGCGCATTGATCAGTGATCTTAAAATGATATTATTATGATGTGTAAGAAAACAATGACACTCAATTTTGATTGATTTGTTCAATATATTTGGACAGATCTTTAGCTTCTCTGAGTTGGCTTTGCTTCACTGAATTGATTAGAACTACCTTGATTTACGTAGCACTGTTATCTCAGTAGCTCTATTTTTTTTCTCTTGATTCGTGTTTGCAGGGGTTTTTTATTGAAGTATTCATTGTGCTGACAGAAACTAGCTTTACAGGAATGTGAAATTTCTAGTACATGTAGTTTGCACAGGCAGCTGCATTCCATAAGTCCACAGACTTATGAATGGAAGCCTCATTGAAATCCATGGCACTTGTGCTCCTAATCATTTAGGATCTATAACAACAAAAAAATTTTTCTAAAACCAAAAAAGCCGAGCATTTTTAAAAAAACAGGTTTTTCTTGTCAGTAATATGATGTATAGAGTCCATATTGTAAACAGGTATGGAGACAATGATGCCCTTGATTGCAGTCACTCTTTCATTCCTTGTACATGACTTTGGAATTTGAGAATTCTTTGACAACCTAGGCTCTGTGCTGGTAAGTACGCGGTGGTATACTATTGTGTACGTGCACACAGGTGTACATGGTTTCATTATACTGGGTAGAGGGGCCTTTTGTTCTTAAACAAAAAAAATAATACCTGCCAATGAGAATTGATTGCACATATTTAATTTAAGAGCTTAATTGATATTGGAGGGTAATGTATTGTCCTTTCAGTGGCAGAATTCCGCTGTATCTGCTATACTTCAAGCTAAAGAAGGAACAGTAAAAAAATAGCAGGGCATTCAGCTATAAATCAAACAACTGAACAATAATTTTAGAAACGGTGTAAGGTACATACATATCCTATATACTTATGTTTGTGCCAAAAAAAAAAGCTATAGATATAAATAAAGTTAAAAAAAGAACCTTGGAGCCCTTACAAATATGCTTTCCAGAGGTTTTCAATGCACTGTGCAATCAATTTTCCTTTTTATATTTCCTTCAAACTTATCCCCTTTACCATAAAAAAAAAAGAAATTGAGAAGTGTCACTGAATGAGAGTGTCTTGAGCAGACACCATAGCTGTGTATAAGTGGGTGTGAATTTACTTCAGTTTTCAGACTCTTCCTTCATAGGAAGCAAAATTGTTACTTCCAGTACTACAGTCAGGCTTTGTGAAATGACCGTAACATTGATCTCAGCTATCATTTTCTATCTTAAATATGAATTCCTGATGCAGAAATAAAAGCCACAGTGAAAAAAATAAATAAATTATGTTTCCACAAAATATGTTGCAAGTACATTTCTGTAAATTTTTTTTATCATAGTAAAATACCAAAGAATTGCTGCTTTGCCCAAAGCTAATTCTCTTGCTCAAAAATTTGTTTGAGAAGCTAAAGGGTGCCTATGAAATTTTACAAGAATGCTTAGTTCCTATAAAAATCAGGAACGGAATTTTACTTATCTCACATGTAAATCTGGCTTTTTATTTTAATGCCACCAATAAATAACCAGAGTCTATTTTGTCTGATAAACCCTTTTCTAGGATATATAGTAATAGAAGAAATGCTGGAGGCAGACTAAGAGACAGTGTGTGACAGAGCAAATTCTAATGCACGTGATGGGTTAGAATATAAATCTGCAAAATGCACAACTTCCCTCACATTTGTGCCTTCAGAGGGAGTTGAAGATGTTAACAAAGACATTCAGCACTTTAGGAGATAAGGCTGTTGAACTATACATTTTAAAATTATGAATTAATTTTCAAGAAAAGGCATTCTTTTGCAAATTGCATCTACAGAAAAGCTCTGAAAGTACCCAGGGATGTTTTGTTGACAGAATGGTTTAAATCATTTGACAGAATTTTTTTTTATCAACAGAATCAAATTAGAGATTCAACCAAATTAATTTCATTTTGTATGTAAGTCCCACCTGACAGCATATATTCAAAGAAAGAGAAAAACACTCTGGATATAAAAAAATGTGTCAATTAGAAGACAGGAGCATGAAGTCTCCATAACAAATTGTTCGCTAAAGGGTAAGAAGTGAGTTTCCAATGTAGATAGCTTCATTAAAGATACTGTTTGTTTTGATAAAATTATTTCCTTTCATTTTTTTTATTGAGAAATCTTGACAGCTACGTCAACAACAAAAAATCTTTCCTGTGCTGTTACTAGTTTCAAGTACTTTTTCCCAATACTCATAAAGGCAGGGCAAAATTCTAGGGAGAATGCTGAGGGAAAGATTAGATGTTTTGATCATTTCTTTTCAATTGCAAGCAGAGCCATTTCTTTGGGCTTCTTTTTACTTTGAGATTAAGTACTTAGAAAAAACACAGCAACTTTGTAGATGGTAGATAGTTTGTAGGCAAAAAAACCAACTGAATATTAAGATGTATTTTATCCAACTGGTTGAAGTACTTCAGGAAGAAACTGGAACTGCCAAGCAACTTACACCAGCATGACTCACCAAGGCATTTCCTGGCCTTGCAGAATGGAGCTCTCATATATAAGAGAACAGTGAAGACATTAAACGACCTTTGTAAACACACTGAATCTGGTTCTTGTGTAAACTGCATTTGTATTAAGCCGAATAAAAATGTTTGAGTTACAGCAGTATCTCTAGAATCAGAATTGGATCTACAGTGTTCAATTAAGCAAAATTTCCAAGGAAGCTTAGAGAAGTGCTATTAGTAGTAGTAGTAGTAGTAGTAGTGCTGCTGCTGCTGCTATTACTGCTGCTGCTACTACTGCTACTACTATTTCATTATGTAACAGGCAGTCACTTCCTCCCTATTCTCCAGACAATCTGCCGGCTGTCCTCTTTTCCAGATTATGTAGATTGCTTATACAGGTATAGAGTCAGTGGGATGTTAATGGGCACCTCTGCCAGTCCTGCTGATGTTATTGAGAGTTCGGAGTGGGGATCCAAGTAGAACCGATACTTCTGTAACCTTCTGATTAAGATATACTAGTGGTTCCATTTTTTGGGCTGTATCTTGTGTATTTTGGAAAGCTGACATTCATATAGCCTTGCATTTACCTAATGAATTATATTCTATGTTGAATTTGCCTTCTGTGGAAATAAATCATCATTTGCAGCATTCTAGCATTAAAGTTTACCAGTATCTTGTAGTATTTTATAGACTCTGCCATTGGTTTCTAAGGTTTTAAATATCTAGCACTGTGATGGATGTGAGTTGTCCATCACTGGCTCACACAAATGAATTTTTGTGAGCAACTTTTTTCGCTCCACCACTCCTGGAAATGAGCATGTAGATTGCATCAGTGAAACTAATTGGAGTCTTGATCGTACACGATACCAAAATAAGTCTGTATTTTCTTACCAGAGATCATTAAAAACAAGTCCTGCTCATGGTGTACACAGAGGTGAACAGTTGTTCCTGTATTTGTTAAACAACAACAATAACAACAGAGTAAAATAGTGATTTAGTCACCTTATGTATTCAGATATATAATGCCAAGTTCTGAAGTAAATTCAAATTCTGGATCCGCTTGTCTCTTGGGAAGGAAAGCTAAAACAAATGAGTTGGATCTGCAGTGAAACTGCATCAGTATTTATGACAATCCAGAGCAGTAGGAGATGTTTAGAAATATTGCCTTGAAGTAGTAAGACAACCACTTGAACTGCTGATATATGCAGCTGATACATAATATAAGCCGCTCTCAGTTAATTACACTTTTAATTTTAAACTTAATATCATTGATGCTCTTCTTTATTCTAAATTCAGTAACTAGGTCCTAGTTGATGATACTTACACATGTACCTCAGTGGAACAAGAGACTGTTTCACTGTATATCCATGTACTTTGTGTCACTAATTACTAGCATTTACTTTGTGTAACTAGAGTTTTTTCTTTTCCTAATACATGAGTGATTAATATTTTGACCCCTGATGATGATAATGAACTGTTAGATAAATGCATCAACAAGCAAATTTCTCTCATTACTCTTTCATACATTGATACATGAGAAGAAATGCAGGAAGGTACTGTAAGAGTCATCATATACTATAAGAGTTAATAGCAAAACCAGATTCAGATTTTCGGAAGTTTAAAGCATCTTTCAGCCGAAAGGAACCAGACTACTCCTTCCAAAATTAGGACTTAGGACCATATGCTCAAAGAATTGCATTTTTTAATGGACACAGTCTCCGAAACTGCAGAACTTCATCATCTCCCAATACTTTAATTCAGTGTTTGTTTTATAGGTTATGGTATTATATTGCTATTTTGGAGTCTTTGCTTAAAGAAGAGTATGAGAAGAAGTTTGTATAATCAGATAACCACTGTTTCAGAGAAGTGTGTTTTACATTACAATGTTTTTCTGAGCTAGGTAACAGTAGGGGAAAGACACCTAAAAAGTACAACTTCCATCAGGGAAAAAATCTCAACTGTTTCCCACAGCTGCAAAACTAAATTGTTAATAAATACTACTATGAAATCTCCTATTCTGGCTTTTATGTGCAAATAAGCTGTGAGGATTGTTTATGCAGACAGGCTGATAAAGCCTGTTGAAGTCAATGTTCACTTTCAGAGGAGGGTGTGCTAGAGCTTCGTGTCTGAATGCCAGTCAAGCACTGTGGTTTAATTTTCATAAACACTGTCCCTGGCAGCTTTTTTCCTTAAAACCAAGCAACAAACAAAATAATGCCTGTTTTGAGTAACATGTCTATTTAGAGTTAAAATTATTAATTAATTTTGTAACAGAAAGAGGTGTTTCTTAAGACTTTGTGCTGAAACAAGTTTATAATGTTGGCTTTTTACATTTTTCTTTAGAAATTAAATTCTGACAATAAATAATAGGTGTATTGCACGAGGCGTAGTAAATGTATCAGATTATCAAGAAATACTATACCTGACTCGTTGAACAGAATTCTGAGAAGTTTTGTTACAAGTCCAGTAAGATCTTGTGGTGGTGTTCTCTTTACCATTCACATTGTTAGCCTTTTCCCCATTTGTCTGCCACAGTAGGGGAGGTGCAGGTGAGATTGCCCAAGATTTTAATTGTTGATCCACACTTTCCAACTTAAAATACCATTTTACTCAAAATTATTATTTTTAGTTTTATGTATTTCCTGGCATATTTTAGTGCTTACAATTGCTTATGAAGTGTTTAACTTTACTTGTAATAAAAGTATAAAACTTATTCCCTTGACATTAAATTAAGTCCCTTTAAACTCCTGACATTAGGCCATACTGTGATTGGTGAAGCATCAGGATAATCTTTGCAGCATTTCTGGTCTCTGATTTGTCTGGTCTGCTGAACTATTGACTATATTCATTTGAACATGTTATGTGCATTAGAAAATCAATGTGGCAGAGCAGATGGAAGCTTTTAAACTGACATGACCTCTGTGGCCAAGATGTTTAGTTTTGAGATCTTCTGCACTGAACTAGAAAGAAATGTAGGAATAGTGGAAAACCTCGGCTTATGCAAATACATATTTTTATGTACTTACTTATATTTTTTACATGTATTTTACTTTTCAACAAGAAATACAGGTTTATGTTGTATTAGCTATTAGAAAAGTCTTTATTTTGTTTGATTAAGGTCTTGGGAGGAAAATGACTTGTCCATTACTGACAGAAGTAGCTTGGTTTTTTACTAGGTTACATTCTAGTTTAACACTGAATAACCTTCTTGCTTCTGGGTTTTGAACCATATCAATAGATTGGACTTCAAAACTTTGTCAGTATTGATTTTTCTAATGCATATACGATGTTAAATAGATCAATATTTAGCAGATCAGAAGCTTCACCATGCAGAGTTGGCTATCTGAGAGATTAGATATGCAAGGAAAAAATTGCAGGTGAAGTGATGGTCAAATGTGCTAATACCAATAGGGGAGGAAGGGGAGGCAACAGAGGTGATTAACACTGCCAAGGTACAGAGGCATGTTCAGGATTTATTTTGTACAGTTTGCAGGCCTTACAACTTTCTGTGTGTCCTTTCTTGTGATCTCAGTATTAGGCTCCTGCTCCAGAGTGTTCAGACAAGGTTAAAAACCCTTTTACTAGATAATGCAACTGCCAGTGGCTGTGGTGATGTCTAGTTCCTTCCCGTCACTGAAAATCATGGGTCTACATGGGTTACTGTTTTGAATGCCGCTTTGTACACTGTTGGTGGTACACACAGTACACGTTGAGGACCCCTGGAGTTAAATGCAGCAGCCCTGAAACCCCAGAATTAGCAAACTGTGCATAACTTTACATAACCGTTTTATGCTAGCCAGCTATGTCCGGATTTTAGATAAGGATCTTGTGAATTTGCCACTGGAACCTTGTGTGTTATGTTTTCTGTGTTCCGAGTATAACATCACGGAAGAAGGTCAGAAAATACCTTAATTTGTTATGAAGGAAGTTTCTTCTGTTTCCATTTTGGAAGAATGATAAACATAGCTTTGTAGTTTTTTTAATAAATAATAATTTTAAGTCATAATGGAAATGTCTATATTGTCTATTTGTGAAAGCTGAAAGAAAGAAAAAAAAAAACCAACTGAACAGGTAACCAACTGAAATGCATCTCTTTTCCCTATTCATAAGTGACAATGGATATTAACACTCACAAATGATGTAACTGCAGACCGAATGACTGATTTGAGTGAAAAACGTATACATAGTTTTGAATGCTAGTCTGTGAAATTGGTGAAAACCTTAACTATAATGTAATGTTCAAAATGGCAACACACTAACGGCCTAAGGAAAGAAACAGGCCATTGTCCCTTTTTAAACGGATTGAGAAATGTTATTTAATAAAATAAATTAAGTCAATTGCTACTCTGCTTAGTAACATAATAAAAATAAACATGATAAGACATTTTGAAATTGAACTAGTTAATAATCTCGTCTTATTAGAATTTGCGTTATAAGCAAATTAAATTAGTTTAATGGGGAAATGTAATAGTTCTCTCTAGATTTTCCTGTTAAGTTAACTTTGTATACTTTAATGAATACCTTAATTAGGCACCTTTATTGATGCAGACATTTCAGAAATAAAATTTGGTTCTATATTCTCCTTCACACACCAGCATCCATTAAAATAAAAGTAATCTCGTAATGACTAAAGGGCAATTTTTTTGAAAACTTCCTGTGCCTGCTGAAGGGACTTCGATGCAGTGGTTCATCTGTCTGTACGCAGGGATGTTATGACTTCCGTAGGCATATAACTGTACTGTTTATTTGTTATTAATTAATGGGATTGAACGTTCTTTAAGCATATTGCCAATGGTCTGTTACACTGTATATGTAGTGTGTGTGTGTATATTCTTAAAATAAGATTAAAATCTTTTGGAGTTGGTTGTTTTAATCAGCAGTTATGGTATACTAGATGTAGAATATGAGGCTATCAAATGATTACAATCTGTGCACTATGAAGGGAGAATTGATTGAGTGACTGAATAGATCTGAACACATTCTGTCAAAAAAAGCAACCATATGCCACGAATGTAGTAATTTATGTCGTGGGGTTTGTGGACTTGCGGGCTTATGCTTTGGCAGAAGTAAATGTGAGTGGGTTTCTTTCAGTACCCCTTAATGGTACGAGAACTATCAGTCAGGCAGCCTAAAGCAGTTAACTGCCATCATGTCTTTCCTCAGTTAAGAGCCAGTAATGAGGGGTATATATATAGTTATGCACGTGTCATCTATGTCTTTAATGTTCAAACTGGTAAGCGAACACTAAAGTCCAGTGAAACATGCCAAACAGTAGCAAATGGGCCGGGGGAAGGGAGGGAGGAGCAATATCATACCTCTTATTGAGACAGGGGGCTAATTGTTGTAGATGAGTCTTAGTCTAACGAGGACATACTTGCATAATTAAGTCAGCGGAACTACCTTTTTTCTCCCATTAGGAGAGTGCCCTATAATCTGTTAAGGAGAGAACAGAATACTTCTTGGAGGAGATGGGGATGTTAAAGCCATCTGGACAACTCCAAAGACTTCAAAGAGAAAACTAGCCATAAAACCCAATACTTTCCAGGCTGGTAAGGGAAAAGGGGTAAGTGCAAATCCAAATCTACATGAGAATGCAGATCATGGAGTACTTCTAATTGTGTTCTCTGATGGGAACTTTCCAGGAGGAGCTCTTTCCTGTGGGTGACTTTTTTGACAGAGGTTTCTGAATAAACATAATCTGAGGCATAAGGAATACACAAAAACTGAAAAACTGTTTTTTAAATTTCTTCTATAATCTCCATAAGGGATCACAGTTCTCCATCCCTAAAGTTTTGTATTAGTTGTCTTCCAGCTCACTGTGAGGATGATTTTTCGTTGGAGGATAAATATCTTCAAAATGAGATGGTGCTCATTTCCGGGTGTTTTGTTTGTTTTCAAAGCTTCCTGCATTTGCAGAAAGTCAACACTCAAATTATTTCACATGTCTTATGAAGAGTTTTTATTCTGCAAATTTGAAGTAGCTGCAAAGAATCACGTGTTGCCCACATGTGGTTTCTATTTCTGAAACAGTCACTTGAAAGAGGCCTCAAAAGTAGCACCTTTACATACATGCAGTGAATGAGGTTCCCTTTCTTTGTCATACCTGTGATTTACCAATTCCAACTGTGGTTTAGATAAGCTAGGTGAAGCGAGCTGTCTTGTCATAATGATAAAAGGAAGAAAGAAATAGAAATACCTCCTACAAAACCTTGAAAAATGCACCGGTATATTGCAGTAAAAGTCTCAAATGCCATAGTGATGTTATGTCTGAAGTGTTATTACGGAATACTGTGCTATTGCTGTAAAAATACTTTATTTATAATTGCAGATTTCAGGACAATGCTGCAAAAATATTTCACTTGCCTTAATTATCTGTAGTCGTGAAATTTTTAAATATGGGATACTATAATCCTTTTACTTAGTTTTTAATTTACAGTATTGCTTCTTGACATTAAGCTGTTAAACCCATGTATTATAAGTTCAGAATAACTTCTTTTATGTTCTGGCAGTAAGCTAGAGTTCTTGCCTTGTCTACTAATGTTGAATAATGGAAAATAATTAACTTTAAATTAAAAGTGTTGCTTTTTATTATGTGACAGCATTAGTTATAATATGGATTTCAAAAGACATTTTTAAGTGCAGGCACAAATCAATTATACACAAAGAATAAATTATCTCTGCTGCAGAAAGTAATATTTATTTGATGAAAAGCTTGTTCATGAAGTTGAGTGCCATTACTGTCACAGACTTGTATGTTGTCTGTATGTATCGGAAATGAAGATACACCAGATAGTTGTGGTGCTGTTCAAAGTGATCTCGACAGGCTGGAGAAATGGGCAAATGAGAATGTTACAAAGTTCACCAAAGGGGAGCGTGAAGTCCTGTACCTGGGGAGGAATAATTCCATGCACCAGTGCAGGCTGGAGGCTGACCGGCTGGCAAACAGCTTTGCCGAAAAATACCTGGGGGTGTCTTGGTGGACAAGTGGTCCATGGGCCAGCAATCTGCCCTTGCAGTTGAGGCAGCCAGCAGCATCCCTTTCTGTATTAGGAAGAGCATTGCCGGTGGGTCAAGAGAGGTGATTCTTCCCCTCTACTCGGCAGTGGTGAGACATCACATCTGGTGTGCTGTGTCTGGTTCTGTCATATGAAGGGAGGCTGAGAAGGCTGGGATTGTTTAGCCTCAAAAAGAGGAGGCTCTGGGAGGATCTTGTCTGTGTGTATAAATACCAAATTGGATTAAGATGAGGGTAGCAAGAGGCAGTGGGACTAAACTGAAATACAAGAAATTCCATATAAACATAAAATAGAACTTTTCTAGGGTGAGAATGGTCAAGCACCAGAACAAGTTGCCCAGAGAGATGATGGTCTCTCCATCTTTGGGAATAGTCAGAACCTGACAGTACATGTTGTATTTAGGGCTCTTAGCTTGAGATCAAATGTTTCAGTAGCATCTTGGGAGACCGTGGACAACAAATGGAGAGAATCCATCTGCTCTTGGGTGAGGATAGTGATACGTGGAGGATGCCTGCCTGTGCGCACTTTTCCCTATGAGGCCTTAGAGAAGAGCTAGTAGTTGTCATTTGTGAATTCTAGTGGTTTTTGCAAGCATTGTGAGTTAAATACATAATTTAAAAAATATATATTAAATGCAATGGTTTTGATGCCTTTAGTTTCATTTATGGCTTTTTCTTTGTAATTATGTTGATATTCTTAAATGCACAGGCATTTTAATTTTTTTTTAAGCAATACTTCTGTTAGAAACAAATCTCTAGTGACGGTCACTATAAATTTGATGTTTTTAACTGCCATTTATGAGTATCATTGGTAAACTGTAACTCTGAACGTAAATCACAATTATTGAGAGATTTGAATGGGAAATCTCATTATCAAATAGAAGATGATTTATGAACAACTAAAGGAGTATAATTTCTTTCATCATCTTTATTTTCCAGGACAGAGAACAAAAAGGTCAACTTACTTGGCTTGTCTTTGCTTCTGTTTTTATTTTTCTTCTCTCTTCTTTTCTCCTCTCCTATTTGTGAGTTTGTATGATGCACCAAGAAAACAATTTTTTACAGAATTTGTATATACTGTTGTGCTTACTTGTGAAAGAAGGGGATCCTATATGGAGATCCGTGCCTTTTCTTTGTATAATAGTTACCATAGTGAACATGTCATATGCATTCAAATTGCTTTAGATTGGTACAGAACATTAATAACCCATAAATTTAGAGAGTATTTTTTCATGAAAATAGATTGTCCATAAAATGTAGCATTATTCCACATTACATAAGAGGGTTTGTGTAAGTCTAATGTAGAGTACGTCTGAAATGTTTTTTCCTACAGCAATCAATATTGTGTCTGCAGTGTTGCTCTTCTCTGCAGATCTGTTGACAATAAATTCTTTTGTGGTGTTTTCCATTGCTATTACCACTGAAACAGCTCACCTGGTGGCTTTTTAGAAAAGGGAAGGGCAGTGATTTAACAGCAACATTTTGACTCCCTGTGAATATTGTTAGATGAACCAATGATTAGACTGCCAAGAACCATGTCCCTCTGTTGTATCTAAGCTGTTGTAGTTGGGATGGTATTATTTTAGGGGGAAAAAGATTAATGCAGCTCTAGGCAAAGATAATTTAATCTTTGAATTATGTAATAACTCAGACAAGCATACCTAACAGTGTTTTTGCACCACAATAGCTTTTTTCTGTTCAGCAACAAAAGTTAATTTTCATTCTTACTTAGTATTAAAATGAAATAGTTACTCTGTGTCTCTTTAATATTTCTCAAAGTTTGTGTGGCGTTTATAGGAAATGGAGAAATGAAAAAAGCCCAAAATATGTGAATAGGATCAATTTTGGAAGTTTATTCACCTATATTAAATACTTGCATATTTGGCCCTTCAGATATAAAGAATTGTGTGTGTTTCAATCCACACATAAAATACAGCAAACTGTAGTCAATGATAGTTCATCATTACAGCCTGTACCTTTCTTGGGAATGGTGCTTGATAACGAGGGTGGGTTCCACAGAGGGAATGCTGGACTTGAATTCACTAGAAAAATAATGGGCTGTGTTGCAGTCTCACAAAGCTTCTTTAAGCTGTACCAGTCCACAGGACTGTCAGGAAGGGACGATGCTCAGGCTGTCCCACCTATTAGGATAATATTCCTTCTCCAACACATACTAAATGCAAACCAGTTCTTCTCAGCTTTCTTTACTGTATTTGCAGGGATATTCCCAGGAGGAGGTAGCTAAGGTACTTTTGGCAATGGTGACAATCATATATCAACTGCAGTAAGCATAAAAAGTTGTGGCTCTTCATGCACTCATGCAAAAAGTCTTCACACTATGGCTCAAAAGTAATTTCTTCTGTGAAACAAGGGATTCCCCTTTCTCCCAAAATAATAAAATTCAAATAAGGAAGAGAATCCCTGGCCCCTGATTTTCTGCTCCAGCGTACTCTGAAATCATTTAAACTTAGACACCCCAAGGTCAAACTTGTTATTAAATGCTGTCAGAGCAAAAGCATTTGCTTGGGTGGAAAAAACTTAAAAATAAAAATCCAAGTGATGAAAAATTGAGCCCAACAGTATTCTCTGGTAGAAGAACGTGTTTTGTTCTGTTGTAATGTGAAATAGCACATTGGACATTTTCAGCAAAGAGGCACTACATTTTGAACAAAGATTGAAAACAAAAGGTAAGGTTGCATGCAGCTGCTGTTTGGCCCTGTAGTTGAATCAGTCATAACTTTTAGTTATTCCTAGGGGTGTTTCATTATTGTTAATATATGACATAATGTTAAAATTTTCATCAAATTGGACAAATCCAACTATTTTCAGAGGGAAGTATGAAATTTGTCTAATGATTCTTGGTGTATAGACAATTCCTGGGAGGTAAAAATGTCAGGGCTTTCAGATGGGGATTCTCTGTGTGCTTGAAAGAGATAAGAGGGATACAGAATCACACCTAATTTCAGGTACCAGATATGCCCGTAAGATCAGAGTCCTCTCCAGGGCCTTCTGTGTAGTGAATAGTTGTATGGTGACTCAGCTTCTCTCTGGGAACCTTAGTGACCTATCTAGTGCTAGTTGAGGTGAATCCCTTGATACAGGACAATGTGACTTTCTTCTGTCTTCTGAAATAGCACTCAGTCCTCCTTAGGGTCTTTGGGTTTTATTTATTTTAATTTATTTGCGTGGCCCTGCCAGAGGTGGAGTACGGTTGTCATGATTGGGATTTTAGTTTGATTTTTGAAATTTAAATTCAAAACTTAATCTCTTTCTCCTGGTGGTAGCTAGGAGGCATTTCTCCTACTCTGTGTAGCTTCCTGCTCCAGGAGAGAGAGAATTAGGAAAAGGAGCCTACCGGAGAATGAGGAAACAAGATGGGGCTTTATGGGGAGTTGTGAATGTATTAGGAAAGTTTAACATAGGCAGTCATTTAAGGAGAGAAGTCATGCATAGAAAAGTGTGAGGACAGCCAGAAAACTCTATGGGAAGAGCAGAAGGAAAGAAGGACAAAAAAGAAAAAGTATGTGGCACTGGGGCGGGGGAAGGCATGGGCTGGTGGTGAGGAGCCATTTACCATTTGGGAGATACATATTTATCCTGCAGGTATTTTTTTCACCTCCTTCTTGCATGCTTTGTGATTAAGATACTGATGCAGTGTGAGCAATCCATGGAATATTTGGTACATTTTATCTAGTGTGCTTTTTATTAACATCGGCAATTGCATTGCTAACCACAATGGTACACTAGCCTTGACAATTTTATGTGCTGTGTGCTTGTGAAAGGAAAAGAACGTGTGCTCCCAAGCCTCACGTATTTGTCAAATTTGACAGTAGGCTTTTTAAATGACTGACATTTTATTCTGAGCTAATATAGACTGTGATCACTTCTCTAGCTGAATCCTCTTTCTGCTTATTCATATTGTAGTATTCTACCAGAACCTTTCCAAAACAGATAGTGATTGTGGAGGTTGGTGTGAAGGTAGGATAAAGGCTTTTTTATTGTTGCTTTTTGTTCTCGGGCATTAGATAAATTGCAGCTTCTCACTTCTGAGGGGAGAAAAGACTTCAAAGTTACTCAGAACATTATACAAGAGTATCTGTGCATCATCCTTGAGAGTCAGTGGGAGTTGGCTAAAATGCCAGGTCAAAATTGTGAAATGCAGCTTCACACTCTGCATAACACAGACAGGAGGTTTGAACCATTTGTGATGAATTGGTAGTAACTCCAAAAAAGTAAAAGTAAGTGTTTTCATGATCTGTAAATTGCCATAATACACACTGAATGTCACAGACTGGAAGCGGAGTGTTGAGTAGCCTTCAGCTGCAGTGGTGAGCAGAGCTGTAATCTCTTCAAGAAGTTTAAAAATTGATCCTGAAAAATGTTTCTTAAAAACTATAGAAATGCAAGCGCTAATTTTTGAACAACTTTTTCTCTTGCTTCTCTATGAGCATATCAATATTTACAGCATGTACAACTTAAGTAATATATGCAAATTATTCCCTTTTAGCTTCCTTTTTAGAATGTGTGAAACATCTAGAGGCATCATGCAAGACTAACAAATTATAGTGGAGCTCAGTAAAATGAGTACCTGTTAAAGCGATATGTCCTATATGGGATATGTTTGCTTGTGGAAGATGTCAAAAACTTGAACATGAGATGAAGTGAGTAGATATGTGAAGAAGTATTAAGCTCCTTATTACAGCAGTAAGATATTTTTAACATACAAAAATAGAAAATACTGAGTCTGCTTTAGAGGAGATTCCTCCATCCTTGGACGACAAAGCATCGCCCAAGCTTCAAAGTATTTAGATCTTTATTTTAGAAGTTGTCACTTGAAATGTGCTTCTCCAGTCTTTTGTTTTCCGTAAAGATGTTTTACAGAAAGGCTGAAGAACTTTGTATTTCTCTAGGTTCCCTGGTGCTTGGGATATTTAGAGATCTGATGCTACAACATGGCACAGCAGTGTTACAGATTTAGTTCCTTCTCTCCCAATGTTAACGCTGTTTGCTGTAGTGGGCACAGACACCAGAATACAGTAAGAATGCAGTAAATTAAGATAAGCAGGAATGTTTGAAAATAAAGATTCATGTCTGTTCTAATGCTGCTGACTTGAATTATAACTTAAGATGAGAAGTGAGTCCAAAGTTGTTTGAAATACCAAAAACAAAACCCCAAACTGAAAAGTGCGGGCTTTCTCTATGCAAGATATTTTCCTCTCCTGAAAACTTTGTAACAGTAGCTGTAGAAAATACAGGAAATTGCTATTTATTACTGGAAATCAGAAATCTCAGGTTAGGTTACTCATTAATTCTTGTCAAGGTTTTAGCTTAGATTTTTGTATGTTTATGGAATATTTTTTTTGTCGGCATTTGTACCCTGATCTGGCTACCACAAAATCTTTTGAGTTCTTAGTGTCTGGTCTTAGGTGTCCCATTTTGGGTAGTTGGGGTATTATTAAAACCATTCATCAGCTTATAATGTTGTATCATTTCAAGATGTGTTAGGTAACAAATCATGTGTATTTATTTATGATTATCCTTGCCCCAAAATGAAAATTGTGTTCTACTTTGCTAGCTAGAACACATAAATTAAAACACTTGCTGACATGATTTAATCACCATAAAGTCAGAGCAAGTCATTTTCCTTGAATCTGAGAAAAATACACTGGAAATAAAATTAACTAGCAGTAGCTACTCTCAGAAGAATGCTCTGCTGTCAGTGTAAAGTTGCTTTCATTTTCAAATAAAAAGGAGTCAGGGATAAAATACTAAATGGGTGTATCTTATGAGGAAATTGTGCTACTCATCTGAATTCACATATCCTAGTAGTTTTATAGGGGTATTAAGCTCTGTCCCTAACCATTTCCGGAAGAAAGGTCAGATTTTAATTGGATTCAAAGATTCAGATTGCAATGTTCTTAATACGTCTTAAATAATATTTGCCTCATGTTGTTTGTTGGTTAGTAAGTTTCCTAATGGCAAATAATTATAATGTGCCCATCTATAAACTGCCTTATCACAGTGAATTTAAGTAATTTAACTACAAATTATTTTACTGTTTTCTCAAAGTGTCTGATCTTTAAATCAGTAAAGAAAATGCATAGGGGGAAAATGTGGCAGCCTCATGGATTGCTTTGTTATAGGACAACTTTTAATTCACAGTGTAGTGTTTTTAGTTTTAGCGCAGCTAGCAAGGTACACGGGTTCCCAACATGGATGAGTATTCAAGTTTTGTTTCTTCTGCATATGTTTTTCTCTCCAGCGCACAAGCAGTCTCACTGTGTATCTATACATACAGCTGTATCAGCACAGCTTTGTCACCACATACACTTTCGCTGAAATTCTGGCTTCACTATAGTAAGCATGAGTCACCCAGCAGTATCATTCAGATCTTTTGTAGTAGGATTATCTATCAGAGTTCATTTTCTGTTTTTAGTCTGTCTGCAAAGTTCAGCATCCCCCACAAAAGCACTTAAAAATGTGTTTCACTGCAAGCATGTATTTTACCCATTGGTGAGTATATGCTTACATTCTCTGTTGGCTAGAAGTCTTTGTGCCAATGGAGGTGATGTTTTGTTTTTAAGTTGTGAACACCTGCCTGTTAGGAAATGAGCTAAGACCATCAACTCATTTCACAAAGGCCAGCAAACAGCTGTCAAATGGCAATGATATAAACTTTACAACAGCAATCAAAATTCTTGTGAAACTGCCCAGAAATGGTTCTGAAGGGGTGGGGGGGGAGAAAAAAGGTCATATGAGCAGCAGTGTTGGAAAAGGAGCAGCTGTGTCAGCAGAAAGAACAGTTCATTGGGTATGAACGGTTTGAGCAGTAAGACAATGCAGAGAGAATATGCTTTTAGATAACATTTAAATGAGCCTTTCCTTGCACCTCCAATGTAGACAGTAGCTTCTGTCTTGATTATGAGAACTCATTGTTTAAATAGTGAAAAGTCTTAATGTTATGCCATATAGGATATGTGCTGCTATAACCACATTGGCTTGCAATTCCCCTATCACTTATACATTAAGTTTCTTCTTGTATCTCTGAATAGATAGAAGCCTTCAAAGGAACAATACAGAAGAAAATGGAATAAAAATAATAATAGCAGATAGACACTGTCTTTAGTATTAGTAGGTAGTTCTCGGCAGCAAATTAATTCATGATGAGTTATTAAGCCAAAAAGCATTGATGATATTTGAAAAGAAAAGTGACTCTGCTATGTATAGGTATACTTTGTTCTCTTTCACAGGTCTAGATCATACATTGTAATGCTACCATCAGAGAAAGCCTTTTTCCTATTGTATATTTCTGACAATTGTAAATGTGATATTAGTAGTTAAAGTTATGGAGAAGGAGAGATGCAGTGGAAAAAGGTGAGCTGTTCTAACTGTACCGAGGGTGCCCTCTGCAGAATGTTACATTGCGTTAGTCTGCAGGGAAGACTCTTGATTTCTTTTTTTTTTAAATTTAGAAGTACTATGAAATAACATATTCTTATGTTCTTTAGATGCTGATAGATGTGTTCATCTAGGAAAGGAAGGAGAAAGAGGAAACTATGAAATTAATAATGGGTAAAATATTACGCTTACACTACAGATAACCTATTCTGATTCTGGTATGATACTTCACTGAGGACTATGTGATAGATAATTATGATGATTGACATAATTTCTTATCTTTTCTTACCTGATGTCCCTCAGGCACATCAAATTGGCACAAGCTGGATTTAAGTATATAAACTGTTTGGCAGTAAATTTGATACTACTAGAAGGTTTTGCACCCAGGTCGTTTCCCTTTCTTCTTTTCAGGAGATGGAATATAGTATGCTTCAAACCTTGTGATTCCATTAGTACAAACATTAATCCATGTGTTCAAGTCAGGTATTTAACCATGCAGCTTCCAAACTAGGTGAGCTGTAGATACAGGATTGGGGACAGAAAGAAAGTGAGAAAATGTTTTAAAATAGGAGACCATATGGTGAATGCTTTTAAATTTGTACAAAGTAATTTTCCTTCTCTTCCTCTCATGGCCATATGAAGACTTACTTGATACTGCAGTTAGTAACATGCTTTGGTGTTACTGAATATGTGGTAGGAGGGACAGAATAGGTTCATGTAGGTAAATCATAGAATCATAGAATCATTGAGGTTGGAAAAGACCTCTAAGATCATCGAGTCCAACCGTCAACCCAACACCACCATGCCCACAAATTGCCTTTTTTCCTTTGACCCAGTGGGTTTTCAAAATCTGTCCCTTTCATTTGTGAGATAGCAGGACAGGGAGAGAACTTTGGTTTGTGTTTCTTTACACCTGGAAAGGGAGACACTGATTTCATATGACTTTTTAGCAGGGCCTGTTGCGACAGGACAAGGGGGAATGGCTTTAAACTAAAGGGGGGTAGACTTAGACTAGATCTAAGGAAGAAATTTTTTACACTGAGGGTGGTGAAACACTGGAAGAAGTTGCCCAGAGAGGTGGTGGATGCCCCATCCCTGGAAACATTCCAGGTCAGGCTGGACGGGGCTCTGAGCACCCTGATCTAGTTGAAGATGTCCCTGCTTATTGCAAGGGGGTTGGACTAGATGACCTTTAGAGGTCCCTTCCAACCCAAACTATTCTATGATTCTGTGTTCTGGCATCAGGTAAATATATCACCCTCGATGACCAACAAATAATTAATTTCTTATCAGGATTTTTTTTTTTTTCTGTCATTTACAATGAACTGTTGGAACTTCTCAGGTCTCATGTAATGAAATTTGAGAGCAACTTTACTTGGTCTCAGATTTTTGACAGAACCTGAGAAGCTGACTGAAGAGTTGTTCAAAGCATTCATTATGTGTCCAGTGATTTCTAACATTTTAAGTAAATATATGTTAAGTTGCAAAGGCGTTTTAGTGCAATTTAAAACAATTTTAGTGAAAGCTGAGAAAAACAGCCTGACCATTGACAGCAGAACATAGAAAACATTTTATGGATTTGGATGGATTGTACTTTGTTTCAGGTGTGTGTCATCACAGTGCTGGAGCTAGTCTAGAAATAGTCCTTGTATGGTATTTACACTGCTTAAGCTCTAGATAGTAGTTGGAGTATAATTGCAGATTGTATGTGCTAAAAATGAAGTAGCAAAAATGGTACTTCTCTTAGACAAGTAATTTGTGCAAAAATATTTGAAGTAAACCTGAAAACCTAGGAATGTCGCCATAGGTCATCTAGTTCAGTATCCTGTCTCTGAAAGTGGCCATAAATAAAAGTCTAGGGAAAAGGAAGGACAGGGCAAGCATACATTATACCTTCACCTGATACCAACCATCTTACATCTGATTTCACCTCACTAACTTGGAACTTCAGTTCATTTCTGTGTATTTAGTTACTTTATGAAAAGAGAAGTTAGGCTTTTTGAACATGTGTAGAACTGTAGCATCTGCAGCATCCTTCAGTAGAAGTAGCAGAGGTCAGGTATGCTACCTGTGTGAAGAAGCCCCTCTTTTTTTTTTTCTTTCGTTTTTTGAATTATTTTTTGAACCAAGCGGGTGCTGCCACCTTCTGAAGCCTTCTCAATTCTGTACTGAAAGGGAGAGAGCAGCCAGTTCCTACCCACTTCTTCCATGCCCCAAATGATTTGTAGTTTTGTAGGCCCCAGCTCAGCTACCACCAACTCCGCATTGTCCTCCCTTCATTCTGAAGACTCCCAATCTCCAGTTCCTGCCTTTACCAGTTGCTTTCCATGCAGGGACCTTTCTTCCTACATCTGCATAATTGCTTTGACAGCCTTTGGTGAAGGACTTCATCTAAGGGACATGGCTTAAAGGTAGGCAATGTCAATGCTAACCCCTGCAGACTACATCAGTAACTTTGTAAGGCAGAACCCTACAAAATGCTTCCCCTTGGCAAGCAAAATAAACTAACGTTAGATTCTTCCAATCTGGGTTTGGAATTTCAATCTCATACAGATTTTGTTTGGTTAGTTTGTTAAATTGATTTCACTCTAAGCTGTAATATCTGGCAACACATCAGGACTGTCACACTGTAGTTTATTTTTACTGTACGATAGTACCTACAGAGGAGTCAAGATGAAAATCAGTGTATGGAAAAATACCTCAAACCATGGATGATCTTACAATTTCACATGTAGCTGAACGTAGATAGTAGGTCTTAAAGGTACTTCAGTAGTATGTTTAATCTGTTCAGGAGGTCTAAATCAGGTTCAGTTATTACTTAGTTATTTCTAGTAGGAATAGTTTTTCTAATTTTTTGCTGACATTTCTTTGCTGTCCTTTAAATCTACTATTTCATGTACTGTGCCACTGGTTGTGGTATGGTTTAAAATGTTCTTCATCTTTTTACATACATATGTCTTCATCAGCACTTGAAGCACTGTCATTGCTACTTGTTTTTTATCTCATCTCATTATAATAAAAACCTTGAATTTTGTGTTTTATTTAAAAAAAAATGGTACAAACCACCCTATAATGCTTAGTTATATAAGAGGTATTTCTGTATGCTTCTCTGGTGGACCACATTATCAACATTAAACATGTCTGGTAATTAGAGTTGTTTATAGATGATTTCAGAGGGTTAAATAGACCTTTTAAAAATATTTTAGAAGCATTTCCATTAAAACTTCACTACAAAAGTGTCATCAATAAACCTTTCTTTTATTAAGCAAGAATTGCCCTTTCTGAAAATGCTGCATTATGATAAAATAATTTAAAAGAACAAAAGGCTTATCATAGATTCCCTTTAAGGCTTATCCAAGCTTCCCTTAAACAAATTCCTTAGAAATATAAACCTAGATTATCAGCACTACCTCAGGGGCATCTCTGGTGGACTTCTATAATTAAAAAGTAGAACCAAACAAAGACAAGACAATGAATAACAAGAAAATCATATATAACATAAATCATTTTAGCTCCTAATTAAAAAGGATAGGTATGTTGAACTTGCAGAAATAGTACACAGGATTTTAGCAACACCTTGTGCTGAGAAGGACAGAATGACCTCTGCTCATGACAGCTGAGATTTCCATCTGGCCTTGGCAGGTTTCCCATGTCAAAATCTTAGAACTTAACTGCTTCATTTCACATCATGGCGTAAAGCTCAACCGTTGCCTTGTTCTTACAGCATTCTCTTGGTGTAACTGCACAGAGTGCACACGGCCTGATAGAAAGCCCACAAATACCAGTCTTTTCCCTATCTTTCCAAATACTTCCAAAAGGATCCTCAGAAGGTGGTGAATTTTGTAATGCAGATAAAAGCTGCAAAAATTATCATAAATACCTGCTTATCTCGTATTGCTTATAGGCTGGTGTCTTACTCCTTCATGTAAAGTGCTTATATCAACAGTAAGCCTTCTGCTTTGGTAGAGTAAACGATGAAGTTTTGCGTTCAGTCAGGGATTCTCAAAGATGAGGTATAATTCTCAAAGCAAAGGAGCAATAGACTAGAAATTAGTTCTTCTCTTAATCACTAAAATGCCATTATTTGAATTGCAGTATTTACACTAGTTGCTGACTAGTGAGACCATTTGAAATATGCTCATCTATTCTTTTCTTCAATTATATCTCAGTGCTTTCCAGACTGTTTCACTCTCTCAGTTCTCTAGCTGGCGATTTTTCAATTAAGATGTGAAACATTCCTTTTTTGTTACATAGATTTAATTAAAATCTTTGAAATATAATGCTTGGGTGTTGGGTGTGTGTCTGTTACAGTTCAGGGAAATTAAACTACTGCTGCTTGTTCTATCATTTGGAGAAAATTCAGTTAATTATTTTCAAAATGCTGGCAGTATCTTTGGAATCTCATACAAAAAGCTCTGGTTATTTTGGTATTGTAAGATTTATTATCTGTACATTTTAAAGCCTGCCAATAAGAAGGTGTTTCTGGAGGATTTTTATTTCCTTTCTTTACTGGATTATGAAAATATGTTCTATGCTGGCATTTTTATAATTAGTTTTCTTATAATTCAGTATTTAATATCAAAATTATAGGACAGTCAGGTGAACAAGATACAGGACACTGCTTCTACCTTAGGTTTTCTCTGGCCTTCCAGTAGTGTTGCTATAAAAGCTGCAAGATCCAAAATATCTCTACAAATAATACCTATTATTAGTTTACAGACCCTGCTTCTCCACCAGTCTAATACCATTTTTAAGTTTATCCTGAGACATAGGAAATGCAAAACGGAAGAAATACTGAAATTATTCACTTAGTCCATGCAGGTTCAAAGCAAAATATGAAGATTAATAATTGTTTCTAAAATTCTTTGAGATGGAACGCCGTACTAAGTATTGGCATTATTTTATTATAATGGAATATTGAGCCTTCACCTCAATATGACCTATTTCTATCCACTGCTATATGGGCAGAAGAATTTGCTGTATGTCAGATTTTGTTGTGTAGTGAATGATTCAGCCCCTTGATTCCTGAAGAGGTTTGCTTTTATGAGATAAAAAGAATCCAGCGAATAATAAAGCTGATATTTTAAAAAGCGCTCAAAAGTCAAGTCAGTTAAGCAGGTGGAACAAGCACTACCTGTATCTCTTGAACTATTCCTGAACCCGGTTGTGTGAGTGATGAGCATGTATGTTAAACATCTGTGATAATCATGTTTACACTTTTCCTTTAATACATATTTCTGGATAATAGTAACTCAGTAACTCTCAATTTGCTCTTTATTGTGTCATTACACAGAAATGGATTAATACAATAAAGGATTAGTTGTTTAACACATATCTTACATTCAAGAAATTCAGTATTTAGGATGGATAATAGTAAAGTGAAAGATACTTTATACCTCTGCTATGCTAAGAATGATTCCCCTTTCTTCTTATTTTATATATTTAAAGTTTCTTTACAACAACATCACAATGTGAGGAAAACTGTTATTCCCACCTTTTTCAATGCACTGAAATGCAGGAGATCCCATTTTTGAATGTTCAATACTACATTTTCCACATACACTTTTCAATGCTCTCAATGGAGTAGTGCATCTGTAGCATTTTAATTACAGCTATGAAGCAGAATTAGTACCTTCACATCTTGGGTGCTAGTTTCTGAGTAACATATTTCAGTAATAGAAAATTGTAATCTAAAATTGTAATATACTGCCTTCCCTTAAAAAAACCCAAAGCCAAACAAATGGAAGGAGGGATGCAAAATCCACATCTGTCATTGACATTGTAGTTTCAATAAGGAATCTGTTGAAAGATGAAATTATTAATTTAAGTGCTCTGTTTAAGTGACAGGTGTGACAAAGCTTGGGAGAATGAATTACAGTTGAATAGCCTCTGGCCGCATTTTTGCCTCTTAATATTTGGCATGGACAGCGATGCTGACTTGTGCAAAGGGAACTACTGGGCTCTGGTGGTTCTCCACTCTGCCTTCGCACAGTGAATCAGTCTGTCAGGTTCTATGCCTTATTCTCCTCTGGATAACCTAACAGTACCATTAGTCACTGAAATAACATCTCAGCTTATATTCCTGTATTCTCCTTTCCCCAGGGAAGAATTTTCAGAGCTGACCACCACAATGGTCAGACACAGTTATCTTTTTTTACATGAAGGCCTTTGAAAGTGTACAAGAGAAAGGGGACTGACCAAACAACTTGATGCAAAATCTCCTTAAACTTCTGTGACCTCTGTTTAATTACATACTGACAGTACCTAAAGAACTTACAGATCAAAGATTTTAAACTTTGTCAGCGTATTCTGCAAGAGCACTGAGTAGTAGTAAGATTCCGGTGAAAGATGACTCCTTCTCCGGCTTTTTGCAGGAGGCTAGGGTGAAATACTGAAGCTGGTCACATCGTTGCTAGCAGTCTTCATCTTGGTTGTTCAGTAAATGCTTTGGAACTAAATAATCATCTGCAGTGGACCTGCATAAGCATAACAGAATATTTAATATCAAATAAAAAAGGAAAAAGCAGTAATTTGGTTCACTTAGTTGACAAGATTAATAAATGACAAAACATAAGATGTGATAATTAAATGAAGTTATTTCCAGACTTCATTAACTACATTTATCTCTCTTCATTTTCAAGTTGCTCCAAGGTTTTACTTATGTCCCCTTTGGGAGATCAAAAATGTTTATAAGAAGATCAGAATCTAAGAATTCCTAATTCACATCTCAGATGGATCTCCATTTGCTGAACTGAGCATACTTCTGCTGCGAAATCGGGTAGTTTTAAAGCCTTTATTTACAAACTGTATGAAAATTACTGTGTTTAAACCATAAACGTTTCTTATCTTTTTCTTCAGAAGTTAGTTTTTAGAGAAGGAATGTTAGAAAAGCGTAAACTATTTTTTTAGTGGACAGTGGGACTAGTTATGTGTATGAGGTAGAAGTCTGCTATTTCCCACTTCTGTGGTAAATAAAGAAAAAATCATAGGCATGATCAGAATCCATTCTTGATAAACTGTATAGAAGCCTTTTCTCAGCATTCAGCCTTTCCTTGGCACGATTTTTGTAAAACTGCTCTCAGAACACCTTTGAGAATCTCAATACAAGCTACAATGGCGTGTGATTTCAAGAATTCTGAATATAAGCAGGGAGAGGGGGGGAGGAGGTGATTGCTGCATAAAGACATTGTATGAGAATCTTGGGACTAAAAGTAAATGTCACTTGAAGCAGATTGGTTTGAGTTAAAGGCCCAATTAGTCTGTCTTTTTACTTTATTGACATATCTGATGTCCTGGTTTTCAAATCCTGGTGCATTTGGAAAATGAAAGGGCTGTGAGATACATCTCAGCTATCTTTTTCCTAACACAGACAGCAAGGCAAAGGAATTGGAGTAAACTTACAGGTAGGGATGTACATGTCCCCAGAACCTATTTAGTTTATGCTGTGTCCAATAGGCAAGAGGAAAGTAACTATAGCACAGCAGGCTGAAGTAAGTAGGATGGAGTGCCTATGTTGCTCTAAGAGAGACAGAGACTTGGATAAAATGTTGATGATGCTTATGGGTTACAGGAACTGATCGAAAGACAGCTGAAAACTTTTAATTTCAGGAGCTTTGGATCCAGTACCTGGTAAATTTGAGTGTATGTGTTCAGAAACAGCTCCAATGATTAAAGGTTTTAACAGAATGTATAACATCTGATACCGGTATAGCTAGCTAACTGAACAGTGTGGTCACAGAGAGCTATGTACCACTCAAATCAGAACAGGTAAACTTCTTAATGATTTATTTTTCGTGTACTTTCAGAGGTAAATACATCCTACCTTTTCCAAAGCTAATACGGCAAAATTTCAGTATCTAGCCGTTTCACAGGTGCATCTTGGGATGAATAAATTATGAGTATGAATAATAGAATGAATGTGTGAGAGAGTGATTAAAAAATTAAATTGATCTGAGCCTTGAAGCAGACTGCTCTGCTTTGTGTTTCTAACACATCAGTTTTTTTTAATTTCCTGCTGACACCCTAGGTTAATTTTTTTGCTGGTGATTAACTTGAAAGCTAAATGTCCAACCTAAATATGTATGTATAATTACTGGGTTAGTTACCTGTTCGAAGCAGATAATTTTTTAATGTCTAAATATAACAGTTACTGTATATTAACTCTTCTGCATGCCACATGCATGTTATGCGTCCATTCCTTCCACATACTAAAATGTCTTTAAATTTTTTCTCATAGCTTTAAGTGATAAAATATCTCCTGAAAGAATATATTTCTTAGATGTAATAGTAATTGGAGACTATTTATTGTTTCTCCACTGTTAATATGAAGCCGCGTAGATTTTGTTGAATTTTATTGCACTCTCAGGAGTGACGGATGCATTCAACACTTAAGGGAGAGATACAGCTTTGAAATGTGAGCCATATTTTTGTCTGAGAGGTGAAACTTTCCCTGTCTACATGCAATGCTTTCTAAAATATTGGAACAGTTGCCCTGGAAATAGCAGAAAGAGTACTTTTTTAGCTAGTAGAACCACAACATTACCACAAAATGACAGATGAATTTCCAGATACTCTTTTCCCAGGGTCCACTTGTTAGTGGACTGCTTGGAACAAGAAAGGAAGAGAAAGAGAGTAAGTCAGAGGTAGAGAAGAACTATATTATTGTCTTTATTTGCAAGACCTTGTTTCCACTGATAAATCACTGTGGCTAGTAGAGGTATAATTCCAGCTTGTGTGTACAACAGCTTCTAATCTTAACAAAAGCTTTGGAAACCTTCATTTGCAAGTGTCTTTCTCAACCTTAGTAACTTGAAACAGACACAGTGAGTTAACAATATCAGTAAGATTTTTTTTTTTTTATTTGATTGCTGTTGGTTAGAAATACAAAAGGTACTTAGTAGTATAAAGTGATTAAAATGAATGTAAAGTACTCTAAGTTGGCAAAGGATCTGGACCTTATAGGGAGAACAGAATGTGAAGATCTTTTACATGTGGATTATATTGAAGAGACGAGATATGCAAGCGCTGTTCGGTTTTAGGTTAAACAACATTTTTGTTCTGTGGAATAATGGAATTTGTCTCCCACATAGAATTTTATTGCCCATCAGCGTAACTGTTTAATTTCCGTTCTACCCTTTCTTATGTTATTCTGTCCTGCAGGCTCTTCAGAATGATAAAATAAATAATATATATCAAAAACGATGTAATAACAATGATAAGAATTTCCTGTGCATTATTTTGTTCATGTTGCTTTTGTTTAAAAATATGAAATGTTTTTTTTTGCGCGTGTGTGTGAGCATGTTGTCCTAAACTAAATTATTCAGGACATAATTAAATAAATTCCCCAAATTCTTTGAGTACTGTTCTGGTAATAGCAGCATTAATAAAGACACTCCCCTACTGCTTTCTTAGTGCCTTTACTACTCCTTTTCCCTTAAACAAATGTGATTTCCTGTTTTGCTGAAGATGACCGTCCTAAAGAACAGCATTTGTAAAGCGTAAGTATAGAGACACTATCTCTTGAAAGAATTACCTTAATTTCCACTAAGCTGTCTAACATATCCATGTGGTACCTGCTTAAGTATCAGTGTTTTCAGAATCAAAAACATTAATATAATAAACAGTCAGTACTTAATGGATGGTAAAGTCAATTTTCTGTCACGACAAACGTTATAATACTGCAACAGTTGAAAGTCTCTATCGATAATGTAGCTCTAATGAGTATCTTCTATGGATTTCTCTGTTGCAATTTAGCCTGCAGTGTTGCAGAAATGTGTGCAGTTTACGTAGTAAATAGAAGAATTACAGAAGCTAGTTCATTGGTCTAGTCAGCATTTGAAGGGTTTGGGACCTTGAGGCTGTAGTTCTTTTAAACCTGAACTTCTTCATTAAACTTGATGCTACCACACTTACGCTTGTTTGTTACTAAACTACTGAAGATATCTTTCAGTTTTCTTTTCTATAACAGGAAAATATCATAAGCATTTTGGTCTCATGAGTATCACAAAATAGCACTGAGCACTATTGCCAACTGGAGAAACTTTGATTGTTTGCATGTTTGGTGGGGGGGATCATATGAGGACTTGACCCAAAAAGATCCTAGACAAAACAGACTGAGCAGGTTGAGCCATGATTGAGCAAAATACTTTGATAAGTAACCAGAGTGTTCAGCTTATTGTCTCTCATAAGAAGAGACTTTTTGTCCTTAGATTGAAAGTCCTGGGACTGGCAGATAACTATTGTTAAAATAGAAAGTTGAAAAAGGAAAAAGAAAAAAGTTGCATTTGCCAATATGTGGCCAGAAACTCCCAAGTAAATTGATATTGTTCATTGTGTAAAATTTAATTTATTCTATAAGAAGAAAGCAAACCTTGGGACTTCATATAAGTGAACTAAAACTATTCACTTAAGTATTTTCATTGCTAAGTGTGTATAACTATTGTTAAAATAGAAAGTTGAAAAAGGAAAAAGAAAAAAGTTGCATTTGCCAATATGTGGCCAGAAACTCCCAAGTAAATTGATATTGTTCATTGTGTAAAATTTAATTTATTCTATAAGAAGAAAGCAAACCTTGGGACTTCATATAAGTGAACTAAAACTATTCACTTAAGTATTTTCATTGCTAAGTGTGTGTGCTTTCATATATATATATATATCTCTCCCTATGTAAATATACATAGAGAGATATAGATACAAAACACTCATGCTAGGGTTAGTTGATTTTAAGATTCATTCACTTACTGAATTTTACATCTGGCTTGCTATGTTTTCTGAAATGTGAGCTTAGTGTTTGTGCTTTCATATATATATATAACTATCTCCCTATGTAAATATACATAGAGAGATATAGATACAAAACACTCATGCTAGGGTTAGTTGATTTTAAGATTCATTCACTTACTGAATTTTACATCTGGCTTGCTATGTTTTCTGAAATGTGAGGAGAGTAGAAGGTCCCATGAGTTACACTGACTAACAAGGCAAAGATACCAAAATTCATAACTGCTAAACTGAGCACTGTGTCTCTTTTTATCTGAGGCAGGTGGATGTGCAGATTTGTAAGACTGGTTTAGCACCTTCACTTTACTGACTCTGTCTGTTTTGTCAGTTCATCTTTTCTTTTCAGTCCATGCCAAGAGATTATAACTGCTGATGAAATTTATTGACTTACTGCAGCCTCCAAGTAGGCTAAGTCCCTTCCAGAAATAAATCAAAATGAATAGGTGTTCTTTAAGATGAATTAACATCAATGTTTTGCAATAACTTAAAACTAACTGCATGACTTTGGGCTACTACTGTCCAGAGCATAAAGGCTATCATGACCTTGACAGAACCAAAAAAGAATGCCATGTTCCCCACTGCTTCTAAGCTTCTAAACACAGATGTGCATTAAATAACATTACCATACAGCAATCAGGTAAATCTTGTTTATTGGTTACCACTGTTTTTTTCCCCACTTAAATCTTCCAGATGCATTAGACATGGAGTTAGTCTTTGCATTCATATTTTCCTGAGTTACAATTGATTAGAAGAGTATAAAGAACTCTATGAAGTGGAACATTATTTTTATTCATTATTTGCCTTGATTTATGGTGGCGTAGAAAGGCACCCACTATTTACTCTGAACCTCCTTGACAGTATTTAAAATAGCAAGGCACTCCAAACGGGATTGACAGCATACCTCTGAAAAGAAACTCTAGTAAGACTGCATGCCTCACATAACCCACTAAGGCTTTCTCCAATAAAATTCTGCTCGAAGAGAACATCTAGTTCTTTCCAAATGCCATTTGAAAACATGAACTTGTAAAGATTGTCCTGGAGGTCAGTGATCTGGTATTAATGTATGCTTAGCTAACAAGTCTGGCTTTGATTAATGGGGGCCAGGATTCCTACTGCAGAATCAGGGGGAGAGGCATGCAGTCAGAGAGGGAGAGTCAAAAACTCATAGGCTTGGAAAGCAGCAAATGGCAAATAGCGGTCTCATGCAGTAATTACTAAGTGGCCTGTCCCTTTAAACACCATCTTACTTTTCTACAGTAAGCAAGAGAGTATAGAAGGGAATATGAGGAAACTCTTGCATTTCTAGACTAAGAACTAACAGTATCTGAATCAAACATTGAAATGGTAGATGAGCCTTTTTATTTCCCAAGTGTTCCCTTCCCTCTTAAGTACTTTCTAAGACCAAGTTCTGAGAGACGTAAGAGTGAGTATCACTGGTATGTTGTGATGGCTGTATGGGAAACACTGAAGGAAAAATGCTTAAGCCAGACATTATTGCCCAGGTTGGAGGCTCAGACTTTGTTTTTTAGCCCTGGGTTATAATACCTGGGCCTTTTGTCAAGGCTTCACGATAGTGTTCATGATTCAAGGGATCATTTCAAGAGTAACAAGTAACTGCTGCTTGAACATTCTACCTGTGAAGAAGTAATTGAGCTGTTGCTTCTATCCCTATTTCTGCTGAGCTCTATTCTTCTTTCTGTCCCCTTCTCCTTTGCTGGAATATTGCATCGTTAGCGAGAGGAGAGAAGAGGGACCAGAGCAAGGTCAAGGCTTGATTCTTTTGTACCCAGGAAAGAGAGAGGAAGGACGTGAGGCCTGCGAGGTAGAAGAGAGGCAGAAAGGACGAGCTTTTTGCCCTTTGTGTATATGGTCATCCCAAACACCTCCCAGTGGCAGTGGTGGCAACAGCAGAGAGCTACGGATTAGAAATAAGGGAGGATGTTCAACCTATATCCTTGGCTGTTAGAAGTAAGAGGTGCTACCCAGCACCCTGCTGTACTCGGCAGCTGGCTAAGTGCCTGTGTCTCTGACAGCCCTCCTGCCTAAGAGCAGGAAGTTAAGCTCAATAATAAAAGCTATTTCTGTGACTCCCAGACGGTGTCTTAGTTGAAGACTGTATTGCCTCATTACTTAAGAGTAAAGCGTAATGAATTTGTGAAGATTTCTACGTTTCACATGAAGTGCATTTCAATGAACTAAAAATATCCTGATCAACACCTGGGGAAGGGGGGGGGGAAGGATTATGTTTTGCTGCCATCTGTAAAATCTTGAGAAATGCTAGCTATGACCCACTGCTACTGTAACGAGAAAATGTCTTGATGAAATGATTACTTAACCATTAAACAGGAGAAGGTAAATGCACTGGCTTCTAATTTTTGAACACTTTATGCTGCGCAGGCTTCTAATTTTTGAACACTTTATGCTGCGCAGCTTATTAACATTTGCAGTCTTTTCCATCACACTACATTTATCACATTTGAGGTGTGGTTTTAAAAACCCCTCTGGAGAAAATGTAATTTGTTCTCTGTTGCCTTCACATTCCACTAAATGCTCATTATTTATAAAATTCTATAGGGTCTTTCTACAAAAACACTATCGATCTTTCATTATAGAGTGCCAGCACTTTGATTCATGATCTGAGGTGTAAATGTCTCAAACTAGTATATGATCCCACCCGTTATAACTTGCCATCTATACAAGGTGGCAGACTAGATCATCAAAGAAGGAAAGTTTATGCTTGTAAAGACTACTTCTTGAAAGTATTTTCATCAGCAAAAGCATAAGACTTTTCTCTTGTATTTTTGTAGAAATACAAATTTCCTGTGTTGTTGTTAGTGTTAATATGGTCAGAACTGGCACAGGTTACTTTTAGAAAGTTTTAAAGGAAACAAGTAATGAGTCTTCACCGAATGTGTTTCATTTGTGTTCTGAGTTAGTTGTGGTTATAACTTGCTTAAAATTTGTCACTGAAACTTTTTGAAGCAAACTGAACACTGAGCAAAACTACATTTTTAATGGAAAACATCTGATCATCCTGAAGACTTTAATTTTTTCTTGAGAAACCAGAAGCCAGCATTTTGGGATGTGGATGCTGGAACAGTAGATCAGTTTTAACTGAATTCTTTTCAGTCTAATTAGGAAAAAAAGCCCACAAAACCAAAGTGAGGCTGTGGAATGGGGAATGTAAGAGAAGAGTTTTATAATTGCTGCTGGTCATTTCAATTACGGTATCGTTTGGTTATGGTAATATATAGAGAATCTCTTTGCATAGGGAACTACATACACACATAAGAAAATTCCTGGCCTGAGGATCCCAAAATGGCACTACACAAGAGCACACTGCAGTCCCTTTCCTGAAGAGGGCTGGGATCCCCATCCCCTATGCTGGTGATCCCAGTGTTGTTTAACATTTTTTCATTTTATGTTTTAACTCTCCTGAAGTGTTTGGAACTAGCAGTCGCTGGGTTGGTGGTGGGCATTTATTTATTTGTTTGTTTTGCGTTTGGGTTTTTTTGCTACATTGTGGCGGCTGACTACCTGCCTGTACTGCATTTTTATGTGCTTTCATGCATTAGTATGATTTTTTGTTCGTATTACAAAAAAAACACTCACCTTTCTGCCATTTAAACAAGAGGAAGGAAAAATGAGAGAATGCGCAGATCTTTTGAAAGGTCAATGATCGCTCTGTGCAAAAAGTGCTATATCTGCCGTAACTTAGCTTCTCTGTGGAGCAGTGGGGTAAGGATAATTTCATCCTCCTCAATATTCCCCATTTTAGTGGGCTTGTTACTGTTAGAGAACGATTCCTACCCTGGAAGAATTTTAGTGAAGATAGGTTTGTATTTAGTGCCATGGAAGAAAAGTCAATAGGGCCCTGCAAATGGTGAGAGAACAGAGTTATAAAAATAATGTGTTCATGCTATGGGTCTGTGGAACAGGGTAGTATTAACCAGAGGGTTAACAGGAGCAGTGATAGAAACCACAATGACCATCAAAGGTTAGGTATTTGGAGAAGCTTCGGGGAACAATGAAAACTCAGCTTTAGAAAAGCTGAAGTTGTTCTTTTAACTGGACATGCACAAATTTGCATCAGAGAGCTTGAGATTTTTCTAAGTAGATAAAGACAATAATGCATGTAACTAAATGTGATGCAGAGATGATGGGATTTGAGCTGATATTACTACACAGGAGTGAGATTTTGGGGCTATAGCAGTCACATAAAGCAGAAAATTCATTTGAGAGACTACCCTGAGGCATGGTACAGAGAAAAAGTGGGGACAAAATCCAGAGTTGTATTCATTGCCCTCAGGAAACTGGTGTGGGAATGCTTGAAGGGTATCTGTGGAGGATAAAACCACAGAAGTTAATGATGATAAGATATAATGAAAAAGAAAGTGGCTGATGGGCGTCAGAAGTGGCTGACAGGTCAGTTAGGATAAAACAAGTATCGATTCTGAAGTGTAACCAGTGAGATGTAATTAGAGACTTTGTTGAAAGCAGTGTCAGCGCAGTGCAGGGAGCAGAGGCAGAGCTGGAGGCTGTAGAATGGAGTCGGAGAGTTTGTTTCCCAGAGAGCAGCTGTAAATAGTTCATTCAGTGGGTACAGGGGATAAAAAGAGAAGAAAAATGGGGTGGTAGTTGGAAAGATGAATGGGAGAGACAAATTACCCAAGAGTGGGTTTTCTATAAGATGGGAGCAACTAAAACCTGACTTTTAAATCATAAAAACTGAGATTCCTTGAACCAGTGCAGGAACTGAGATTTTACAGATCAGAGGCCTCAAATAACAGATTTTGTGCCAAGACTATGACAGGTTGCAGTGCCGTGCAGCTTTTGTTTTGCAAAATAAGCTCAGAGCAGTTCACACCACTCTTCCTAAGCATAGGTGTCTTAGCTTCTGTTTCTCTTATTGCTTGGGATATCTTTTATGCCTTCATTAATGCTTCAAACATAATTCCAGCTAATGGTCATTAGAACCATTAATAATTAATATAGTTCATTGTCATCTACTGTAGTTAATTTTATACAGCTTTGTTATAAAACTCACAGTTCTAGTTTTCAATACATAAGATTTATCTGTTCCATAAAGAATTTTTACCACAAAGTTAACTCGATGCTCTCTTCAGCTTTGTATAGACTTACCATGACTAATGATTTAAATTATTTAATGCAAGGTTATTTGTATTTCTTCTGTGTATCTTTGCATTATATTAAGTTATATATTTACTATGCATTATAAATAACAAAGAACAGATACATAATTAGTATTAATAATACCTTTGCTAACTGCTTACTAAATCTGTTTAGATTGTTAGTAGAAAGAAACAAACGTAGCAACTTATATTCTCATTTCATTAATAAAATAAAAAAAAGTTTTTGGATGCCGTTGCAAGTTCGGTACCTTGTCACCCTGGTGGGTTAAGTTTGCTTTTCCAACTTTTTGTTTGACTGATAAAGTCATGAAAGTTCCTTGTTGAAATACACAATTGAAGGTAAAGTGTTATGTCTTTATTGTCTTGCTTATCTGCTGTTAATTATAGTCAGTTTTTATACAGCTTTGTGTGAAATCACCCATAGAATAGCCATAGGACTCTCGTATGTGCGCTGCTGTATTCACAAGCTGCTTGTAAAGGGGCTGTAACTCCCGTTTGTTGTGAAGATTTCCTAACACCCTCTGTGATAGGTTTCCGTCTTTGGTGCTGGCTTTAAAATTCACACTGAAGATTTTTTTATGGCAAGGAGTCTGCCGTAGAGGGTTATTTTTAAGTTCTTGCAGGAATTTTATTATTTTTTCATCATAAGAAAAGCCCTGCACAGAATACGAGGGGAAAAATTTAATTGCTATATTCTGTTTAGGTTCCATAGTAAGTTTAGGAATCACCACTTTTGAGGGTTTTAGTCTAAAATTTTGAGGATGATAGGATAGATACATGATTCTGAAAATTTAGAAACTGCCCCATTTTCAGGTGTTTTATGGTGTTACATTGCTATGATACTGTGATCCATGGAGAGGAAATGTCATGGTTTGCAGAATGACCTTGAAACTTGATCATAGGTTCATTTAGTGTAGGGACATGCCCTTTGCTGTTCCTATAAGAAGTCATGCAAATTTGCTAGCACATCTTTGAACATTTCATCCCACACATGTTCTGTAAGGGTGAGTGAAAAGTAAATTATTTAAAAATCAGTGTGTGTTAAGCACCTTCTAGTCCTGCAAAACTCCTGCTTGCTAGCCTGTCTGTTGTCTTCTGAAGCCATTAAACATGAAAGACTATTACTGTTTCACGTGCAAGAACTAAAAGGAATTTACATTCTTTCTGCTGGAGGGAATGGTTTGACTGGAAACAGGTCCCTGCTCGGGGTGCCAGGTGAACCCCCGCCTGGTCTCCCTCACCTTCCCAGTTGCCCTTATACAACAGATATGGGGCCCTGGAACTTGAGGGCCAGGCAAATGAGGATGTAGATGAAGGTCCGTCCGGGGGTTGCCTAGGGTGAGGCAGTCAGCCCCACACATTATGACTGCCTCTGCTAAGAAA
>NW_008795322.1:813445-840021 GCF_000699145.1 Aptenodytes forsteri | reverse complement strand
CTCCCAAGTAACAAGCGATAGGACGAGAGGAAATGCTCTCAAGTTGCGCCAGGGGAGGTTTAGGTTGGACATGAGGAAATTTCTTTACTGGAAGAGTGGTGAAACATTGGCACAGGCTGCCCAGGGGGGGGGGGAGTTGCTTAGGGACATGGTTTAGGGACACTGCCACTTGGCAGTGGCAGATTAACGGTTGGACTTGATGATCTTAGAGGTCTGTTCCAACCTTAATGATTCTATGATTCTATGACTTAAGCATAAAAGGGTAAAGAAGTGGCACAGGGTTAGAAATTTGGGAAGAGATAGGAGGTGCAAGGCAATGAAGATCTGAAGCAGCACTCCTCCTCAGGGCTACATATAAAACACATTTTGTGTGTCTGAACAGTCCATTCCTATCAGTAACAGTCTTCGCTCTTTAGAGAAGGGGGATTTGAAGGCAATGGTGACCTACTTCATTGGGAGGCTCTTCCAGTTATTTGTGTGGAGGTGGGCTCTTCTGCAGTACAAGGCAGTGGGAACTGTGGTTTGAACATAATGCGTGGCAGTACTATGCAGTTAGATACCACAAATGCAGCACAGAAAATGAGTGAAGATTTGTAACTGTAGTACCTTTGTGTAGTACCTTATTTCTAAAATAGACTATTAGAGTGCTACGAAGATGAATTAACTAATTATTTGTAAACCATTCAGATACTACATTGATGAATATTACAGATAACCTTACGAGAGAAACTGTTTCTTGTGTTTAAGTGGAGTTTTTGGATGGCAAGCATTTCATTAGAAATGAGAGCATGAATTGTGTGGTGAGCTAAAAGTAAATATTAAATAATTCTGTATTCAGTGAGGCAGGGATCCTGTGGGGAAAAATGGTGTGTGATCATGGAATTGGACTTTATTATAATTTGTACTTTTAAGTTGGCAGTAACGATGTAATTCTGTCACACACTAATTTTTGAGTGCTTTATTCTACAAATTTAATTAGTTAACATATTTTGGAAGATGCTTGGAAGGTGTATATAAAACATGCATTTATACACAGAATTATGTATGTGGAAGATGCTCTCTTAGAAATTATGGCACTAGAACTGAGCCTGTTAGATTAGCTGCATAATGTGAACTGTGCAAAGAAGTGGCAATGAACTAGCAGTTACTATTCACTTAAGATATCCATTCCAGATTGCTTTGAATGTTTTGAATTAAATATTAACTTTTTAAATTAGGAAAACTCATGGAGAGTTTTTGTAGTGGCAACTGCTTGAGAAATATTTCCTCTTTACGTCAATATTTTCATAAAATCAGAACATTTTAGATCCATATATGTTGCAAATGCCTGAATGCCTTTTGAATGCTTCAGTTAAGACTCCCTCTCCTCCTCTTCATCTGTTTTTGCTTTGTCTTTCTGTTCTGAAATTCGGATTTTACAGACAGACTGAAGAACAAAGACAACAATCAGGTATGAAACGTAAATGGTTGAAGTCCGTTAAATCTTTTTTACATCACATTCGTCTGTATATTTACATATAGAGATTTTGTTACTGCATCATCTATATGGTAAGGAGGACTGCTGAAACTCATATGGACCAAATGTTTCTTTTCTCCTGCTGACATCAATGGAGTCACATACTCTTTTATGAGATACTTAGATTAATCTGTTGACCTCTTGGTTTTGAATTAAATGTTCTGTGATGGTTGCTGAAACAAAATTCTTTTTTCACTTAACAAATTACTGTTAACTCTAGGGAAAGGATAAGTTAAGTCAAAATGGTTGTTGTATAATGTCAATAGAGTTTGTATTGAATTCAGAATGTACATGTTGAATTAAAAAGAGTGCATCCACCCTGCCTACTGGAAAAGAAAGGGAGACCTTAATGATACGGATTTCCAATAACTTAGGGTTTCTCTTCACCTTTTCTGTTTTCTGTACAGAGGTATTATAATTGCGGACTAGTTCATTAGATTGTGAAATGAAACCAGAGACTCATTTCTCACCCTGACTGATTGTATAAATGAGGTATATCTTATTTTAGAAATGTATAGTCCTTATATCTGTATTACAGTCCTTGTATCTCTGACTGGATTTAAGGAAAAACTTTTTTATGAGGAGGACAATCAAACATTGGAACAGGTTGCCCAAGAGACGTTGTGCCATCTGCTTTCTTGGAGGTTTCAAAACCAGACTAGCTAAAGCTCTGAGCAACTTGATCTGACCATGAGTTGGCCCTGCTTTGAGCAGGAGGTTGGACTAGAAGATTTTCTGAGGTCCCTTCCAACCTGAGTTATCCTGTGGTCCTGGTTTTGTTCCAGTGTTCTTACTTTAAAAGAATTGTTAATTGAAATCTGTTTTTTTGAGATTCTGTGAGTTACAGTTGTTCTTCATTTGTCTTTATTTTAATATATTGGAGTTCTCACTGAAATCACTGTAGATCATGTGAAGGTGAGGAAGATAGATCTGTATACTGTTATCACACATTTACACAAATTAGAAAGGGTTAAAGATTAGTTTTGTATGTTCTCTCTGATGGATTATGCGTCTTATTTTAGCAATGTAGCCTTCTTTTTAAAAATGTTTTGTTCAAATACAGTTAGTAGGTTCAAAATGTTTAGTATCAATTGGATTATCCCTGGTTTCCTATCTTCATCCTTGCTTTTGCAATAAAGTAGTGCATAAGCCTAAATTAGCAACGGTAGTTATTAATTCTCTCTTTAAATCCCTCGGCTCCTCTTTGGCCCCATTTAATAAAAGCTGCAATACTTGAACAGTAAATATTGTGTAAAAGTTTCATATTTGAAATGAATTTCCTTCAGGCGAATAACAGAAGCAAGATGATATTTTGCAGTGTTGTATATTAAAATAAATATACAGCTAGTTAGAATAGGAACATTTCCTTGGAAGTAGAGCCAAAGAATGTGAAACAGAGCTTTAATTTGATTAAATTTTGTGTGTTTTGAAATACATAACTTTTACGAATATTTACCTATCCCACTTTATATTCAGAGAAGCAGGTGACTTGCATCTGCCTCAGAGTTTTATTTATAATTTAATATTGAACTTCCAGAATGGATCTCACCAGTTCTTACCTGTTTATGTTGATTATATTTCAAAAGCCTAATGAATAAAGCCATGGAGAGATGGGGAAAAAAAGTGAATATCCGATTTCCAGAAAGCTGTAGTCTCTCCATGTTTTGTTTTGCTTTCCTCTATAAATTGTATTTAATGTCTTAATCCACTGGAGGAATAACTCAGCAAAAATAATCACCTGTGCGAGAAAAAAGATGAGCTCAAGTAAAGTTAACGCCTCGGTGACAATGAGCTTACCTCTTCTTCGTTATCCTCTTTATCCTCTCCTTCATACACATGAAAACTTCAGTTCCTTTAGATGCTGTATTCAAAAAAGTCACCTCTGGAGTATCGAAGAGTAGTATGCACTGGAGCAATCTAACCTTTGTTAGATAAATAAGCTTGTAAAAGGAACTGCCTTACTTGTTCACAGTTACATGCATTTAACAGTTTTCAGTTATACTTCAGAAACAGTTTTATAATCTTTTTAATTACTAGAGATTGGTCAAGAATCCTTGAGAGATTCTTTGGAAATACCTATATGGCAGAAATATTTTATCTATATTATAGCATGCTATTAAAATCCTTCACAAGTCTGGACATAATTCTTTACAAATAACTATCAAATACATTCAATTTCCTTTGCACAGTTACAAATTCCCTTTGGAATCAAAGGTTATTCTTCGGAATACTTTTTTTACAGTTTGTCAGACTGTGTGACTCTAAAATGTATTGCTTGGCAGAGATTTTAATACCATTTCAAAATATTTTGAAATGATTCAAAGACACAAACACAACTGCTAACATATCATAAAATTTTGTATGAACCTGAGCTGTGTAAACATTGTTTGCTACAGGGCTTGCTCCTCTTCCACATCTCTCCCTCTACATGTTCCATAAAACAATGTGCACCGGGAAGAAGTTCCAGCAAAATCAGAGAAAACGTTTCTCAGCAATTAATAGGCAGCAGTACCTGTTAGATCACAAACTTTGTGATTGAAATTGCTTATTGTGAAGGCAAACTATAGATACTCCTTAATTACTTCATTATAGCATGGCAAGCTTTACACTAAATTTGCTTAATATTTCCCATTATAACCCCCTTTTTCAGTTATTTGTGAAGGTAAAATCAATCAGATAGGCAATCTGCGTTATGTAAGAATGTTCTTACAAACACGTCACAAATACTAGAACCTCAGCTGCATCTCTGAAAGTCACTAGAGAAAAAATAAAGGATTTTTTTTAACAGAACATACTAGGCTAGTTCGCTCCTCAAAAATCCAATATGAAAATACTGTCTAACTAGGGACTTCATATCAGTCTTGCTATCTGAACTTGTAATTACATAAGGATTCTACATGATATTCTAGTTAATTTATCTTTCTCTATTTTGTATATTAATTTTCCGGATAAGCCAGTTTTGCAATTCATAGTCCATAATCCCACAGAAGTATTCTTCTCCTGCCTCCGGAACACAAACCTATATTGATTTGGGGAGGGAGCTGCAACATACTGTCTAAATTCCTCCTTTCTGGTAACTGCTGTGAAATGCTATGCCCAACATGTGCTTGTTCAGGAGGCCTGGGAAGAAGATACTGGAGCAAAAGGAATCTATCAGGCCTTCATAGTTGTTGGTTGACTGCACAAGACCATGTTATTAAGATTAATGTCTCCACAGAATCCCCACCACCCTTTATTTGATCATTTACTTCCATCTTTAGTGCCCTGGGAAAGGCAGTGGCAGGCATGTTTGGAGTATGCTCTTCAAGGGCAAACATTTTATCGTTCCTGGAATCCCGCTCTGCATGTATGGAGTTCCTGGGAGATCTGGAGGTGTGTTTTTAATGGCATTAATTTCTTTTCTCATTTTAGCTGCCAGAATTGCAAGTAGATGGAGAGGAGATGAATTTGTTTTGTAACTTAGTTCCGTTATCAAGTCAGTATGTGGGTGCTGTTCCTATAAACGGAAGAAACAACAGTGTTAAGAATAGAAACTATATTCTTCTGATGCATTATTTCCTATAGCGGTATCAGGTATGCCTTTTGGAAGTTATATATTTCCGCAGGAGAAATCTCCATGTCACATCCATAGAAACTATACAATTAGGTGTAGTTTAGGAAGGCAAGCAAAGTTAGTCTAACTCTCAGTGATTGCACTGGTTTATATTAGAGGCAATAAATACTTTGACTAAGGAAAGAAACTGATTTCATTCTGCATTGTTATTTGTTGATGCAGAAAGGTATTTTTCAGCAATAATTTCTTCAAAATTCAGTAATAGAGAACAAGTAGCTTTTCCCTTGTTTTCTGTGTGTATCAAGGGATGGAGGGAAGAAAGGTTAAGCTTGAACCCTGATGGCCCTTCCTGAGTTCAGTAAACGCAGAACATTAAAACTTCTCTAAATGAACATATGCATGTGTGCGCTTACTGATTGCACTGAAGAGATAAATAGCTTTCATTTAGAAATATGCTTCACATTAAACACGTGTGCGAGAAAGAAGTGTTATCTAGAAAGTGCCATTCTCTCTGTGCTAGAAAAGGTTTTACAAGTTTGAAATTCAGTTTCACAAGTTTTTTTCTGTTTGTATGTTTTAAAGAAAACCACTGGCAAATTTATACTGGCAAACCAGAAAATAAACCAGAATTCTTATTGTATTAATGCTGTTTTCTTCCTTTTAAGGCAAAACTTTTGATATGTACTTGAAAATTGTAGTTGTTAATGAAGAGATGGGATTACAAGAGCTGTAGCATTAAGCTGGATAGTAACTAATGAGCCAAAACCATTAACAGCGTATTTCTGTCTTTCAACCTCATTGTTTTACCCTATTACATGCATTTCCCTATACATCCTGTGCCTGTTGTCGTACCTGTCTACCTTTCAGGTGGAAATTATTTTTTGGGATGGGTCTGCAGTACTAGCAGAGGTATTACTGAGACTGTGTATGTACCTCCTGTTCCTGCTTAGACACTAAGTGTGGTAGGAATATGGTTGCATGGGCTTCAACTGTTTAGCAAGAACACTGGATTTTGAAGTAGGCACACAGAGTATGCAGGAACCTGGGGTGTAAATCAAGTTTCAGATGTTTATTCGGGTACTAACTGCTATTGTGACACTAATATTAGTAACAGAAGCGTCTTTACAAAGCATCCCCCTGGTCTAACAAAAATTACTCTGAACAGTCGGAGCAGTCTCACGCTGTGGAGAGGCAGCTGTCTTCTTGGGTCTGCACTAACACTGGCTACACCAGGCGCATTCAGGAGACTCACAGGGAGAATCCCTGAAATACAACATTAAGCAATTTTTAAGTGAATTAACACAGGGGAATATCTTTGCCAAATGTGATTTACTGCTGAAATATTATTCCTACTGTTGATCAGTATTGCTGATTTATGAACAAGTGGTGAGATTTACATTCCAAATTTCTGATTTATAGATCATGTGACTTACAGGACAAACGACTGATTTATTATAGTGAAGCTGTATTACAGTTATGTCAGTGTTGCTATTATAAACTCCTGGTTTCAGAGATTTATAACTTGCCTATAAAAATTGCTCTAAGTGAAACTGTTTTCTCTCAATTGCCTGGCCATATTTAAAGGCCTGAGAAGGGCAGAAGATGAGTGACTTCAGTGTGGGTCTGATTCTACACATGGGATTAAGAATATTTTGAGTTTTAAAATGTTGAAGATGCTTAACGTAGGATATTCCAGAAGATTTCATGCTTCTACTGCAGTTGTCTCTCCAGAGACCTCAGTGATTACCCTAGACCAAAGTCCAGCAAGTGATTTTTATTCATGAGAGTCTTTATGAATTCTCTACAAATGCAGCCTTAATTAACCCTGAGAATTGCTTAATTTGCACAAAAAACTACACGATCATTGTCTTGAACTGCCAAACATTTGTTTCTGCATTAAGCTCATTTCAGCCTATTCCATGTGTGCTTCCATGTCTGCAGAATTCCATCTGTGCTCCAAAAGTTTCATGAGGCAGCTCGCTCCGAGGTGGTGGCATCGGGTAGTCCTCCCAGGCCCTTTGCAAAAATCTGGACAGTAGACAGCGGTGAACGTGATCCTGTGTATAATTTTTAAGGGAGCATCTGGCCTTACCTTCTATGTCAGTGTGGTTGTAATTCTGGCAATTAATTATCATATTTGAAATGTAATCCTAGATGCTGGTGAGTAGAGACTAGACTGTCTGGCCAAACTGATGAAAAAAGTTTGCAGTGCTGTTTGTAGAGACAAAAAAACCCCAACCTGCTCCTGTCTTATCCTCAAGAGTAATTGTGAGAAGGTGGTAAAAGTCTTGCACAGGGCAAAGATGAGAATATATTAAACTGTCTCCTAGAAAATGTATCCCTCCCTCTTTAATTTGTCTTAGTGGCTTGGCAAGGGTGCAGGTGGGGCAAAGTCATTTGAGGAATGTAGAAGAAAGTTAAATGGCCTGCATATAAAACAGGTTTAATAAAGTTTGTTGTTTGCTTATATATTGGTGAAGGTAGAGAATACCTTACTGAAAAGGTTAAGAAAGAACGAAAGAACAGTAGGATTTATTTTTTTTTTTACTACTTAGCTAGTGATCAGCTAGTGAGTTAAATTCATTTCTCAGATTTTGAGGGGGCAGTTACTGAAATGAAGATCCAAACAAGACAGACATAAAAACAATTATTTCTGTTCTGAGTTTGGCATGCCCACTTGCTGGAGGCAGTGAGGGCAACAGATTGCTTCAGGTAACATTAATAAACCCAACAACACATTTGATCTTGGCAGTGCAGGCAGAGAATAGTTGCCATGTTGCCATAGGAGGTTCAGGACGATGACACTTTCATTGTTGAAATCATTAACCCAGTAAAATGAATTAAATGATTGAAGCATGTGGGGAAGACTTCAGCTCAATTCTCAAAAAATGCCCAAAAAGAATCTGAAATGTCAGGATTTATCAGAAAAGGAATAAAAAAAATAAAACAGAGACCATTATTAAGCTCTTTTGTAAATCTGTGGTGTACTTGCATTTTGAATACTTCATGTACCTCTGTTTCTTGCCATTTAAAAAAGAGCATAGTATAATGAAAGTTGCAGAGAAAGCTAAAACTGATGTTCAAGTGTGTGGAAAGGCTTCTATACAAGGACGAATGATACACACCAAGATGCTTCAGCTAGGAGAAAGGATGGCTGAGACACACAATAGTGGTCTCTAAGTCATTCATTGCATAGAGAAGACCTCTTGGGAATGACGTTCCTTGTCTCTTTTCAGACAAGACGTAGGGCACGTGAACTGAAATTAAAAGGTGCCAGGCTCAGGAGAAAGAAAAGAGTATGCTCAAACGGGGGAACTCTGCCACAAGAACATGATGAAAGTTTACATGGGTCAAAAATGGTGTACACAAACACATAAAAATCTATTCAGAGCTAACTAATATCTTCTGGCTCAAAAACTCCTTGTCCTTCAATTCCCTGGAGGTTGAGAGACCTGTTTTAGAGAAATATCATTGCATACTCACCTTGTTCTGCAGCCACAGTGTCAAATAATTGTATTTATCCACAGTTTGCCACTGTTGAGGAAAGAACAGAGGAACCTGTAGTCTGACTCAGTACTTACAATCCTTGGTATGCTTTAATGGAATCAACACATGCGCTAGCAAGGCAGTGAGAAGGTTGAGTTGACTAGCAGAAATTTTTGTTACTTTTGTATCATTTTCAGTGGTTGAATATTTATTTTGCATGGTCTTGCAGTTTTTTTGAATTGAGATGGACTTTCAGGATTAAAAGCTTGCTGCAGTATCAGGGACTTTTTGTTTTGTTTTGTTTTTTAAATCCCAAACAATTTTGCTTTCTCGAAAAGCTTTTTCAGAAGTTACTGGCTATCCTTTCAAACCTCAAAATGGAAACTGTATTGTGAGAAGGACTCAGGAACTCTTACTGAAAGATTGCTGTTGACACTTGACTTGGCTGATTTCTTGTGTGTAGGAATAAATGAGGTTGCTTTTGCATCTAAACAAAGAAAAGCCATGCTCATTTGGTTTTGGCATCCAAAACACTTAAAGCAGTTAGGAAAAGAAGGCAAAACTTTCAAATTGTTTTCGCTACTATTCTTTCAGTTTTGGGAGTATCAAAACTAAGTTCACCATTCTCTGATGCTGCCATCATGTGAAAAAGCGTGCTTACCTGTTTCTTCCATCTGTAGAGCACATATGGTTATAGTTAGCTAACTCACAGTGACTGTTTTGGTAGTTAATTACTTGGTAAATAATGAGCTGTTTGTGGGCCATAAGTCTTAAATAGAAAGAAATTAATGCTATTTCTTAACGGTTATAAGAATATTGCCTGGAATGAGTACCAGGGCCTCATGCACATCTGACAGAGAGGCCGATTCAGTAGTCAAGTAACTGTCAAGCCAAGTTACAATAGCAGATTCTTCCTTTTAGCCTTATAAAACAATGTCATCTCCTCAGAATTCCTCATTCTGTGTGGCGGTTTGTTTGTTTGTTTGTTGCTATTTTCTTCATCCAGACAGAACCTGAATATGTCTTATCTGGTCTTTTTTTATGGGGGGTTTAATGTAACTTTCTAAAGGATACTTAACAGGTACTTTGTGCCAGAACGGAATTGATGGTATAGACATGTCACTCTGAAAAATGTCAGTCAAGGAGGCTGGAATGATTATGGCAAGATGTAGTGAAATCAATGCAGAGAAACATTTTATGTTTCATACTTCATTTAGCTTGATCACAGTGTGCTTCACTGAATCCAGTTCATAATCCATAGAATTGTCTTTCACCAGAACTTGCCAACAAGGCAGACAAATCACTGGAAAATGTGTGGATTTGGGATCTTTTTTCATTTAATGATTTGCATAGAAATCATTTGGAATGACTCTTCTGAGCTGTTGCTTTGCAATGTGGGTAGGGTTTTCAGCAATCTTTCCCTGAGTATCCTAGCCAGAGTACAATGTAACCATCACTTTCTAAAGCCACTTTCTGAAAGATTGATTTCTGTACTCAAAGCAATACCAGTCATGAAATGAAACTCTGGATAAAGCTCACAAATTCGGAGTTTTCTCATTCTATTTTAGTCATGAAAAATACTATTCTTTAACATTTACAGTGGAGGTCACAAGAGTGACAGATGTAATAAAGTCTATTAATAAAGAATCAAGTATGTAGCAACGCTTTGACATCTCTTTTATTTTTGATTTGATGTCCATATTGTAATAAAGTACCAGCTTTGGGTTATGTCAACCAATTAAAACTGAGATTCTGACCGACTTTGAACCCATTTGTTAGTGACATCAAAATTCTTTTTTTAATAAAAAAAAAGTCACATCTGCGGAAAGGTGAGTTAGACGAATATTCTATAACCATTTAAAAGTTAATCATTATTCTAAATCCTTGACTTTCCACTTCACTTCATACAGGTTATAACCCCCCTTTTTCTGATTCCTCTTGTAGTTCTCAGAGTCCCTGAACATGCATATAGCAGTATTACTGAAAAAGGGTAGTACTACTTTATTAGAAGTTCAAGTTAATTGTCAAAGGATACCTACTTTAAGCACTGTCATTATTATTTTACTGTGTGCTTTAAGAGTTTTTTACTAACAGGCTAGGTGGAATAGTACTGGAAATCAAATTTTTTTTTGGCCATCCAACTGTTAATAAAAAAACCCTCTTAAAGTACACAGTAATCCATTGTAAATGGATTGTAAATTGTAATTGGTTATTTGCAAATCCACTATAAATGAAATTTAGTTTTTTGTTTATAATACTCTGATGATGTTTATTCCACTAATCACACTATGCCACTAATCTGAGTGATTTTAGATTTGATAATAAATCGTTAATCCTGTAGCAGACTGTGTTTGATAAGGCATCTCTGCCAGTATATTAAAGGGATTATTTTCCTTAACCACAAATCATTGGAATCACAAGATGAGCTGTCTTTAGAAGAAGCAATGAAGTTGAGTTTCTCAGCTGTTGATGGTGGTGCAAAGACCCAGGGTAAAAACACAGAGAAACTATAGAATAATATTTTTTTTTCTTTTAATTGTATAGCTGTCCATCCCGGCCAAAATTGGCCCTGCTCTGTTATGGAAATAAATGGAAATAAGTAATAGTTTCAAATTCTTGTGTTTATAGGTTTTGCAGCTACTCTGTAATCAGTGATCCATAGCTAAATCTGTATTTTACTAAAACAGTGAAGAAACAAAATACATGCTGTCCCTGCCAAATACAAAAAGTTCCTACAAGAAATGTAAATCTAGAAAACTTAAACATCACCAATACAATTTTTGTTGTAAGCATACATTACATATGTAAGTTTGTATGGTATAGTATGTTACACGAACCAATTTTTCTTGCAAGAACCCTTCTTTGTAAGTAAATTTGGTGCAGTTTTGTAACATTTGAGACTAGTTGTCATGGAAACACAAAGTTCAGTGATGTTTTTCAATAGTGCTGATTGGTTAGAAAAAATATTTTGACACCATGTTATTTTCATCTTGAAAACTTGGTTAAAAAACATCTTAACATTGTTGTGTAAAGTCAAGAGCATAACACAGGAGAGGCAGTCATTTAACGCAGCTGTCATGATAATATATTACCTTCTTACTACAATTTTTAAAATGGATTATTGTTGCTATGGCATCAGATAACAGGAAAACCCACCATGACTGCTGGAGTACTTTCAGCAAAACAGCATAGCTTGCTTATTTTGATTGAAGAACTGTTTTGCATATGCCCCACTTTTTATATCTAGCATTTCATGTTGTGTTCACCTTCCATGCGCCATGTTAGAATAGAGCTAATGGAAAGAGACTCTTTCAATTTACTTTTTTATCCAATAATTTGTAATGTGATCCTTCACATTATTTTACTACAGTTGCGTAGTAGAGACCTGGTAAGTATGGTAAAATGACTGAACTTAACCTCTTGTCAAAATGCAGTGAGGCCATGTAACGTGTGGCTTTCTGTGTCTGTGTACTTACTGAAGGTCCTTGCAGCTCTTTCCCAGTTTTGTCCCTCAGCATTTTATAGTTGATGTAAATGACTGGAACTCTACTGACCTAATAAAATCATTTTGAATTAAAGTAGGTAGAAATTGTGCTGAGATTCATAGAGCTTGAAATTTGATTGTGGTCCATTGAAGCCCAGGCGCTTATTACATGCATTTTTTTTTAGAAATGCAGTATAAATATCTGGAAATTAGTAAGAGCGTGGCTGGAGCTCACTGTTGTCTCTAGAGAAGTGAGCTAGAACAATTCCCATTCTAACCCTGCAGGCTTTAATCGCCAGGCTAAAAGCAATAATACAGAAGTTAGCTATGAGATTAGTTTTATTTGCTTTTGAGATTTTGATGTAATTGTTTGGTAGTGTGGCATTTTATATAGTAAATTAGTTAGCCTTATTCCCAGTCTCCAGGTGGGAGGGCTGCAGCACAGAAAGATGAGTTTTCAGGTGACAGTTGTGTGGCAGAGCTTAGGCAGGAGGTAAGGTGTCTGGTCTCCCATGCTGTTGCCTTACCTGAAGGACTGGCCCCTGAAGGGCACTGAGACTATACAAGGATCGCAGAACTAAGTCCAGTTCTTTAAAGCCTTGTCCTTCTCAGCAAAAGGATCATCACACTGGAAAGGAAGTCCACCCCCACGTTGTAGTGAAATCAGTTTCTACATCTGGAAGGTGCCCCTTTGTGGCCTATTTTACAATAATCACACTGCAAAATGTTGTCAGACCTTCTCTGGATTCTTTGAGAGATGTAACACAGGGCAGATGCTATTTTTTCTAATCACGTGTAGTCCAAGGAGATAGGTCTTTGGATGCAAAGACCTTTATTTGGAAGTTTGTTAGTACATTGGCTGTGAGAAAAGAGAAGGTGAAATATTTGATACAATTTTGTATTTTCACAATATCTTCATTAGCCATAAGAAATACTTCATCCTGCCATTTAAGAATTTCCCATGTAGCAGAAGAAAGAGCAGTGTTCAGGGTGTGTTTCATTATTTGTAAAAACTAAAATACTTGACCTCTTGCGGCTGTACAAGCACAGCTGAAGTTGGCCGAGGTTGCCTAATACGATGTGGAAATGATGTTATTAACCCTTCAATCTAAATTCTTCACCTGCACTTCACCCGTGACATACTATTAATGTACTGTCTTGTAACGTAAAATACTGCCAAGTTTGGAAACTGTGTTCCTTCAGATGAGTTCTTTTGAGGTTTTCTTCTGATCTTTGTGTGATTTCTGTCATGCTCTGATACATAATTATATGACTAACATCTTTGAGACTTTAAGCATTTGGCTTACTGTTAAATTTGCACAATGAAGAAGCAAAAGAAATGCAGAAGATGAAATGAAAGCTCAAAGTAGGTCTGAATCCAGACTAATAATATTTTTTTTATTATTATTACATACCATTCGTAGGGGCCAAAAGTAAAAAAATATAGGACCGAGTTGGGTTAGAAATAGTGTATCAGGAAAGTTATCTAGGAAAGAATAAAAAGACGCTGTTTGATAATTTTGCCCAGCAAACTTTCTTTAGCTGCACTTTAGTACACCTGGATTTCAATTCATCCCTCATATAAGCAGCTGAAAATAGGTTTCAGTTTAGGGTTGTGTACCAGCTTACATCAAGACTGTGGTTTGTCTCATGAGTAAACTTTAAGCAGTGTATCAGGAAAGTTATCTAGGAAAGAATAAAAAGACGCTGTTTGATAATTTTGCCCAGCAAACTTTCTTTAGCTGCACTTTAGTACACCTGGATTTCAATTCATCCCTCATATAAGCAGCTGAAAATAGGTTTCAGTTTAGGGTTGTGTACCAGCTTACATCAAGACTGTGGTTTGTCTCATGAGTAAACTTTAAGCATTACGAAAGATTATATATAATAGATTGCACTGTCTGCTGGAGACAGAAGACTTCAGCATCAGTGACTTTTTCACAGTGAAATAGTTGTAATGAATATATATATGGAAAATACAGTAAGGAAGACTAAAGCATTCAAGATACACAGGATAAACTGCAGATAGCGGCAGCCCAGATAAAGATTCGCAACTCAGGCTTCACCAGCAAGTATTGTTGTCTCATCTCTGACCTCCCAGGTTGTCCTTTTTACCTATTTTGTTGTGTTTCATATTTAAAATGTTTGATAGGACAAGAAAGTAACAAATGTTTCCTCTATTAACATACTATAGGATGATAGAAAGAAATACTGATTTTTTCATGAAATTTGCTAATCTTTGAAAGGGGTCAAACTACTGATAAAAACAACGTACTTTTTAATGACTTTAATAATAAAGAATATTTGGAGGCATAAGTAATATTTTTTAATTATTTTACAGTATAAAATTAGAAAAAAAAATATCCACAGCTTTTGTGAAACAACTAAAAGAATTCCTTAAGGCATTTTTGTCCTGGATATTGTGGAAATATTTGCAAATTCTTACCAGTTTTATGTAGAACTGATCCAGCAGTTAATCACCTCTTACCTATAAAATATATTGGAGAAATAAAGTATACTACAATAGCATGAATATCTGTGTCTCCAAATTCAGGTCATTAAAGAAAAGCAAAAAACAGTTCATGCAATAAAGGTTGAATGAGTACTAAGGAAATAGTTTACTTCTAGTGAGACTTATGAGGCTTGACAACATGTTTGATGAGTCAGTAAATGGTTGGAAGTTATGAGGTAATGTGCTGTATGGAAGAAGAATGCAAGCAAGTGTGAGAGAGGGAGGACCAATTATGTATGTCTCCTAAGTTGAGAGCACTACTCGTGGACTAATACTCCTGGGAAACAGGCAATGCAGAAATGGGGGGAAACACTGGATTTCTTTTCTTGAATAAGCATAAAATACATCTAAATTGTAGTGTATTGCATTCAGTACTAAACCATCTGGAGAACGTATCTCTCACAGGAACTACAGTCGTTTCTGTAATGCTTGACTTTATACCTTTTCGGCTCCATTTTTATTGTTTCCTCCTCATCTTTATTGTGGGGTTTGGTTTTTTGGGTTTTGTTTTTTTTTTTTCTCTTAAAGTTTGTAATTTGCTCTGAATTACTGAGAATTCTCTGGAAACAGGAAATTCTCAACAGTACCAAGGAGATTGCTCCTAAAAAACATTGTTGTGAGAAAACTAAATGATACAGTTTGCAGGAAATGGACTTTGAATTAAATTTTCTCTAGCATTTTTAGAAGATGTGAAAAATGAAATTTATTTACTGTTGTCAGCTGTTAAGGTTTTAAAATGTTGTTAAAAAATGTGCACAGTCCTAAAATTAATTTTGGTATAGTTCAGTATATAACAGGGAAAAAATGTGAAGTGACATGCTGCATAGAAATAGCGGGTGCAGACTTACATTTCTGTAACTACAATTAAATTCAAGTTTTGGTGTTCACAGAAAGCAGCTCACCACATTAAAAATAGAAAAATGGAAATGCTTTTGAAAAGCATTATTGAATGAATTAAAACTCCGGGAAAGGAAACCATTTCTTGTATAAATATGGTTTTTTTTCTAGGAATACCATAGTCTCTCAGTTACTTCCCATCTTGAATCTCAAATTTAGGCCAACCTTATGGGGCAAACCCCATGTTTAATAGTTGGGACTGAATGTTTACTTGCTTTGTATTCATTGAAGTTAGTGGAGTGGGGACTTCTGTCCCTGAAGTTCTAACCAGGTTTGGGGGGGTTTCTTTTGTCTTACAACCTACTGCAAAGACTTTGGTATTGAGAATTAGAAGTGCAGAAAATTTGTTAAACTTAGCTGGAGTTCAGAATGTACATATTTTTCAAAGTTTCATCCTGTAGAGTCTCAACTGCCAGTTTTGACAGTCCCAGATGTCGTTATGGCAAACTGCATAGATATGAATAATTTTTTCTGCTACACTGTATTTGGCTAATTTCTTTTCTCACTATTTTTTGTGATTAAGGCTCAGCAATTAAAATTCACAACGATGCTTTTCTGTGTGGTTTCCTATTCCCTTGAACTAAAAACAAAAAAAAAAGAAATTATCATCATAAAAAATAACAATAACAGTGTAATTACAGCTTGGTGCCATAATTGCAAGGCATATTAGAACTGCACTTGGTGGCATTGTATTATTACTTTGCACACATAAAAGCTAGAAGACCAAGCCAAAAAGCTTAAATAATGGTTCTGCTGAAGCTTCTGAAGCAATAATCAGTTTTTTAAATTCAGTATGTCGCTGGGAGTGACATTCACCCCCCCTTTAGAGGACTAAAAGATGGCCTCTAAACCACTTAAGTTTAGATTCTCAAAATAATCTAGTATTGACATGTAAATGGAATGGTGGTGGTTTGCACCTTTGATAATCAGAATACCCCTAGGTATAGGGGTATTGGCTAATGGGGAGTCCGTGGCAGTAGGTGTCAGCTGTAGGTACACACTAGGCTTCATCAATGTCCACATTACAAATAATCGTCATGCACCTTTCCGGTGTAGGTCTCAGAGACAGTTCAACCTGTGTCACCAAAGTTTCATATTGCCAAAGAAATAATGGTTGTGTGGGATTCCCATTCTGATTAGTTAATGTGTGCAAAGAACAGAATTAATGTGGAAGAATCGTCTTATTTTAATGGTTAGGCTTGGACTCGGCAGATTTGAGTACAGTTGGGATCTTCAAGTACAGAACATTGCCAGTGCCTTTAGGCAGGTTGCTTTGGGTATTTTTAGCATGTAATGCTGATATCCCTGAGCTTGTATAGAGAACTTGAAGCCTTGGGAGGTACAGTTTATCAGCTTGGGTACAGTGATACTCTACTTTCTTTACTGTTTTTGTGACCGGAGCTAATGTGTTTTTATCTCTCAAGAGGAGTACACACTTTCTGTGTGCTTTGTTTCAATACCTGTGAATTGGGGGATATTAGATTATTTGAAGTGTTAGAAGTACCATCATTTAATCTGGATACCACAATCAAACATGTAAATTGTCTCAGACTGAGCATTGACTAATATATGGTGTGAGGTCCCTATCTCATACGAAAAAATTGATTGCCAGTTCATAATCTTGCACAGCATGAACAATCCACGGTAGGGGCTTTTATTTCTCAAATTAAAGTCTTATTTAGGTACAGATAAAAATGAATACTGGCCACAGGGGTGAATGAGTTATTTGGGCGATAAAAATGGACAAATACAATCGTCGGGTATATTAGCAGTACTGAAAAGTCTACCGTTGTTCTGTGTAGTTGCTCTTTCCTTTACTGAGATGCTAAGTAAGAAAAAAACATACATAAAAAAGACATATCTCTCATAAAGCTTTTAACAGTTTTATGTTATTTCATATCTGCATAAAAATGTGTTTGGTTTTTCAGAAGCAGTGACCTAAAATGAAAGTCATAGAGTGTTGTTGGCCTGCCACTTTGGCCTCTCGGATTGACCGAGAGGCCTGTCTGTCTCTGGGGCTCAGCAAAGGGCTCCTGTGACATTTTGAAATTATCTGTCCAGGGAGAAAAAAAATGACTTGGAGGTTTTAGATTTTTTGTTGCTGAATTTATTATATCTATACATACTTCTCCTGGAATTATTTTAGTATTTTGCTTTCTATAGGTTATGCTCATGACAAAATTTTCCTTTCATTGGAGAACACTGAAGCAAGAACAACTGATACTCCAGTTATCAGAGCACTCATTTGGGTGTGTGGGGGGGTGTCATCAACTTTAAGTCCCCAGCAGAAATCAAACAATTGTAGCAACTCCCACCAATATTTCATCTCCATTGCAGAGGAGTCTTCTGATTTCTAGTGTCTTTATATTCCTGCATATTTTATGCCACTATATCCAAACAAAACCAATTGGAAAATTCTGCATCTGGCAGTATTTATGATTGTGGATATTTAAACACTGATATCTGTATATTTAGAGCATTAGTGAACAGTTCTCAGGTTCAATCTACATGGAAAAGTAATTACATGGATCACTGATTAGGGAGTGTCCCTGGCAAAGCTGATAACTGTCCTGAAAAAGGTGATTTGATCACCATGCCTTTGCGGTCAACACAATGCCCTTACACACAGTCTTCCCTAATGTTGAAAGCTCACTCCTGAGCAAACTGTAGCCCAGATATAAGCGAACTGAAATCTCAGCTTTTTTATCCAAGATGATTAGACTTGACAAAATCAGTTACCCAGGGTTATTTTAGAGTACTGCCATGGTGAAACTTTGGGAAAGGTTCTTCTGCTGAAGAAGACTTGTGAGCTGATGATAGTTAGAAAATTATGTTCTCGGTGGTTGGAACATGAAATGCCAGTTTCCACAAGCAATTATGAGACTATGGGCTGAAAACAGCAAATCTATTGCTACTTCACCTCTGCCACAGTCCTGGAAAGCATGGTGGGTAGCTGGTGTCATTAAGGGAGAGACAGGTGCCTACAAAAGCTAAAGCTACTTCTGGAAGATATGGCAGTTGTCTTTGTGACAATATTCTCTATCCCCACCTCTCTCGTTCCCCAAGTGAAGAGGCAAGGAAGCTTTCCAGAACTTCCTTCTGTGGCTTTTTGAATTCACTACATCTCTTACCATGTATGAATAACTCATATTTTTGGAACATAGTCATTCTATTTTGCATTTTATCCTGTTGAGAGACCTAAAAAAGTGACTAGAAATAGACAGCATAATTCCCTCCTCTGCCTGCCTCTTAAATTTCGTTTTAAAATTTCAGCGGTCTGCAGTATCAGTGATGAGTCTTCTTGACTCCACAAACACCATAAAATACCATCAAGACTCCCAGGATACTTACACCTCAAACATACAGATGATAAGGAGTCCTCTAGGAATACCTTGCGGAGAAAGATGACAATTCTTTAAGCAACCTGCTACTCCATGGAGCTGAGCATTGCATGCTGTTGGATTGCCGAGTCCCCTGGCGTTGTTAGGATCCACATCTAAGGACCCACATCTCTGCTAAGATGCTTCTTTGCACAGAACTGAATTTACTGAGCAGCCCCCCCTTGCTGACACAGCTTTTCACCTCTTACACAAGAGAATGGAAGCAACCCTGGAACATCTCGTGAATAATGTGTGTATCTCATGTATGAGTCATACTCTGTTCTGGAACTGTGCAGATAGCTGCCAGATCCCTCACTGGTAAAACAGGAGATTCTGTATTGCTTTGCTTCCTGGAGAGTAAAGCAAAGCATAACGACAGTGGCAGGCAATCCTGAAATGCTTTAAAATTCATTCTGCTCTGATGCAGTATATTTACTTCATCTCTGTATTAACAAGAGGAAGTATGTGGGAAAATTTCTGCCCACTTCAAGCCATTTCATTCTGGCAGATTAGAAAGAAAGGCTTTAATTATAATGTCTAGGGGATCTTGATTCAAGCCCTAGCAATCTTCAACCAAAAATTCTATTCTGATTCCTAGACGCAAAGATATATCTTTCCTAGAAAAATTGGTTATGTTGGTGCAACTAATACAAGCAGCTTTATTGTGCTGATGGCAGCTTACAGATTGCACAGAAAGCCTCAAAATCCTACAACATGTATGCAATTAAATAGAATGTAAAATCCAAATTGATTTGTGCGTCCTTATCACAACAGTCCATCAGATCTTAATAAATGCATTGGAATAATGGAAAATCCACTTGTTCTTTTCTGTTCCATCTCTTTCAGATAATGTCTATGAAATACCTGAGCAATGCTTTTGCAGTACAGTTGTTTGGTTGGCTTTATGCAAGCAATTTGTAGAGCTCTTTTCAGATATCCGCCTACTAAACAGAACCTTTCCAGAAGTGAAGCTAAAAGGAAGAATGTAAAAAATACTTTTTAATCTAAAAGTTTTGAATGTTCTACATCTTAAGTCTGTAGAAAACAGGTGGGTTTTTTCATTCTTCTTTTATTTCTCCTTTTTCTCCCCTAAAATGTTTTCAGCTCTCAAAGAATAGTGACATCCAGTGGCAGGTTGATTGATCACATCTGAATTTTGGTATATAAACATTACATAATGCTATTTTCCCTTACATTGAGATTTAAAAAGAATGTAGTCTTTCATGTTGTTTTAGGTTACAGGAGTCATTCATCTGCCATTCTTTGTTTCTACGGGCCACCAAGGTCAAGTATGCAAAATGACTATTGCTGCAACATAATCTCTACCCCTAGCGTGACTAGTGTTCTTATCTGGATCAAATCACAAATGTGTATTAAACTCTTGGGCCTTTTTGTTCAACTGTGGTTAGTTCACATGATCTAGTGGAACATTATTAGTTTTAGTAAAAGCATCTGAAGAAATAGTGTCAGTGCTGACAAACAGATTACTATGCTATGAGTTTTTACGCAGGTTACTGGCATCTTCAGGGAAGTAGGGAGTCTCATTTAGTGGATCAGTTCTGTTAGAATCTCAAAGTTGTTAGTGATTGTGTAAAACTTCATATGCCACTTCTTATTAGGAGGGCTGTATACTGAGAACCTGCAAATACAGATTGATCTGCCAGATGCTGTCTGCACTTTCTGTACTTGGCCCGTATCACCAGAAGGCAACAGAAGTGATGAAACATCCTTGTTACCTCTCGGTTTTGTTCTGCCACCTTCATCTCATAGCACTTTCTGCTTTCAGTCTTCTATCCTTCTGTATTACTCATTTCTCCCTTTCTTTTATCCATTTCACTGCCCTCTTCCTTTTTCTACTTCCCCACTTCCATTTTTCTTTAACTTATGCATGCTTCTGTAACGAAATTGAAACATGTACGCAGAAATGTGAGCCAGCCTTCATACTTCAAAAATTTCATTTGTGTTCTGCATCTTTTCCCCTTCATCCTTTTGTCTGTTCAGTCTAGTTTAAGTGGAGGATGTGCCAAACCAGGAGCTCCTAACCATTCTGCTGCAGTCTGACTGACATAATCATTAATAATGATAATTTTTCTACTTTATGAACTTGTACTGCGTTTTATAGAAGTGGATAAATTGTCACAGAGAAGTCAACCACACTTTAATACACAGGAATTTATTTCGGATGCTTATGTGGAAGCACATCAGATCTGATTCATAGGTGCTCAGGGCACCCATAAATCCAAAGAAATGAACAAATATAAAAGTGCTTTATGGTCAAGTTGCTAGAATCTCAAGGAATCAAAAATTAGTGAATTTTCAGACAAAACAAATAAGTTGTTTAACTCTACTGTGGCCAGTAGTTAATTATACTCTCTGCCAGTGATGATACCAGATAGTCATTCTTGGTCTGGTGAACAAGGAAAGATAGCGGCCATCAGGAAGAAGTGAAAGGCAATCTGCTTCAGAAGATCACTCAAACACTCGTGAGCCAATAGAATTGAAATTTGCCCCGTTCCCCTTAGCACTGAGAAGAATGTCTTCCGTGCTGAATATAGATTACCATTTCTTGCTGGCTTTGGATTTATAGGTACATGAGACAGAGACAAGTCTCACTGGCTCCATGATCATTTACTGAATTATTCTCTGACTATAGCAGTTGTGATCCAAACCTGATCCCCACCTGCTCTCTCCCTCCCGTATTATTCTACCTCTATCCCCATGCTGTATCTGTTGTCCTATCAATACCCCATAATATGGATAGCTTGTGCCTGAAGATAAGCCGACTACTGTATTTTGGGTAAAATACTACTGCTGTTTCCCTTTCTTATTGACACACCCATCGTCGCTTGTTTGAAATTCGCCCAGGAGTTGTGCTGACTAAACACTGGGGAAGGTGTGCTGAGTCTTGACTGATACTCCCAGGAGACCTGCTCTTCATTCTTGATGGGACGGTTTTCTGAGGATGGATTTAAACCAAGTCCATCTGTTTATGACAGACTGTCCATCATCTTACAGCATCTGCTATGAAAAACAATGTAGCTGATTGGCTTAAAACAAATGAAAGTAAGAAAACTCTCAACGCAAAAAAACTTATTTGATGGGAGAGTGTCAGAAGTAATTACACTGAGTGAAAGTTAAAAAACCACAACCAAACAAATAAACTTGTAGAGCTAATGTAGCTATTAGAATAAATGTGTTTATGCCCAGATGAACAGCTGTCCAAAAAATTCAGTTAGATTTATGAACAGCACATGAATTTAGTGACAGCTGGTAATTCTGTTAAGCATAGCAAACCTACAGGCAAAGGATATCACAACAACACTGTTTTTAAGGAAAGATTAAACAAAAACCATTTTTATACAAAAAAAGGTGCATGTCCATGTGTATGTGTGCGTGCATGTGTATAAGGTGAGTGAGTGTGTCAGTGAGAGCACATTTTGCAGACGTACTCTCAAAATAACTAAAGTGTTTTCAGAGCAGGGGGAAGACTGAGGTAGGTAAAACACGACACAGAAAACAACTTCTAATGAATGAACAAAAAGTAGACAAGAAGTAGGAAGGCCTGCAGTAGTAGTTTGCCTCTGGCAAGCTCGAGGCATATTTAAGACACTTAAGGCCACATCAACTTAGGAAATAACATTACTTTGTTCTATGGTCTTATGAACTAACTTGGCTTCTTGCAAAACTTCCATAGCTTTTGATCTTCTTTTTTTCTTCTCCTCGTGTTCTTCTGCCAAAGTAGAAAAAGGGACAGAATCGAAATGCATAAATGCATGGCTTTTATGTGAACTGCATCTCTAATGACTTCCCTTTGTACTTGTATAAATTTAAGCTACTCTGACCGAGTTGTTCTTATTAAATCTAGCCCTCTGAGTCTGTATAATGCCTGGAGTGAGTTCAAGAGGACTAACTTTCCAAATGTAAATGCAGTGTGAGGTTAACACTTGCAGTGGAGTAATTTAAAGAGTCCATGAAGTTGCTATCTTTGCCATTGACACCTTACTGGTCGGTTTCCTGGAAGACGTGCTACAAAAGGAGGATAACATCTACATGGCTGCATACTTAAATCGGGTAGAGGGAAATTGTGCTTCTGTTTCTACCAGAAAAAGCAATAAAAATACCGATGAATGTATTCATCCTCTAACAGAAAATGAAGAGGTGGTTTGACTGCAGTTGTAAATCATCTGATAAACTGACCAAATGAAGACTTGCTGTTAGACTTTCTGATAGATATTTACATTAGAAGTGGTGTCAGTACAGCACACAGGATTATTGTAATATCAGGAACCATTGTGTTTAACAGTTGCTAGGTATTGAAAGGTAACAGTAGTCACTGAATTTAATCACAAGTCTGTCTGCTTTGCCAGTCTGCTTAAAAAAAACCACATACATTTGTTTGTGGGGGGTATTTCTGCGGATATTTGAAAAGAAGTTAAAGCTGGATCAGTGACCTGACTCGGGGTTAAAATTACAGATACTTTTGTCACCTACATTTGAGTATGTTATTTCAAATAATTTATTTTCTGGTTTAGCTGTTGCTGATAATCCATTAGGAAAAATAGAAAAGAGAATTCCACACTGTTATTGTTTTGTTACCTCATCAGAGGTAACAAAATCTCCATGTTACATCATGGAAACAAAACATGCTTGTGTTTTTTCAGTGACTTTCCATCATTCCTTCTTACAGACTTAAATGGCTAGCTTTTTCATGACAACAGGGTGAATAAATTATTATACCTGTCTTTAAAATGGGAAGGTGATAGTCTGAGAAGATGAAACCTTACAGAATTTCAACTTCTACAATCCTTTTACTTAAATCAAAATCCATCTGAAGGGAAAAAGACTTCATTTTCTACTTCCAGTTAGTGAATGGAACTTGGATTATGTGTTTTTGTGGAATATAAGATGGTGAGTCAAAAGACCTAGCATACATAAGGCCTGTTTCTCACTTAGTGTCAAGGTATTGGTGTTTGACATCTCTTGGCTGCTGTGGCATTACTGTGATTCATCTCAACATATTAACGTAACAGAACATGACTGATGTAACAGCATGTGACATATCAAAACAACACTATCAGAGGCCAAGGAATTCAATTTTTAATACTGCTGCAAAGAGGCTATTAATTTTTTGAGAGTTTGTTTTCACTCTCAGACTTGCTAAATTTTTGTCATTTTGATCTGAATCCAAGTGAACTTCTGAGATGTTATAAGCAGAGTCTTTATTTTAAAAGCCAGAAAGTCCAGAGACAAGGCCCTGAAACAAAATCAAGGTCTGAACATACAACATTTATAATGGACAAAACTGAAAGCAAAAAACCAGTATTTAAATTAAGGGTTTTTTCCAAAATGTCTTGGTTGTGCATCAGCATAGTTTAGAGGTTTGCTTAACCGCAAACCTGAAATCAGTTTGCTTTCAGGGCTTTTGCTCATTATAAATATATGAAGACATCATAATCTTCAAATGATATTTTGAGTATCATTCCATATCATATATCAATATTTGAAGATATTCAAATGATTTGACCTACTAGCCATTGCTTCTTATAGAGGTAGAATTTCACTGTATACAGCCTTTTATCACTGGCTTCCAGATGTCATCCATGGTTGGAACTGAAAATACTATCACTATCATATTGTTTTGGTTGTTCCAGAGTTTCTTAAGCTTTCCTAAGATTTCCAGCAGTGTATCCAAAAATGACTGCCCCTTGGGAAAGGGAGGGCTTGGGGGAAGGATTGCAGTTACTTAGAGGGCCAGCTCAGGTCCCCATGAGAACTCATCCACTTTAAACTCTCCTTGAGCTCTGAAGTTTGCATTGTTGATCTCTTTTGAAGTATGTTTTACATGGTTTCATGTGGTTTCTGTTTTCCTCTGTTGGATACGGTCACACAATTATTTTCTGACCCTGCTATTTTACATATATTTAGAGAAGCAGTGTCGAACGGTACATGCATTGCCACACTGGAGAGCTGTGCAGAGGTGTTCTTACCTGGGAGAGGATCCAAACCTGATAGGTTATAGTTAGTAGTTGGGCAAGATTTCGATGTCACGCTTGAGAAACTGGGCAGCAATGACCAGTTAAAAATAGCCAAGCCTGTTCATCATGGAATCTGATGAATTTGGTGGTGTTGGGTCGACGTTTGGACTCGATGATCTTAGAGGTCTTTTCGAACCTTAATGATTCTATGATTCTATAAATGTGTTAAAACTGCAGCCGTCTTTTCTTTAGGAGATCCCACTGTTGACCAAAATGGCTGAGAAGCCAGAGAGAGCAACAGTAATTTTTTCTTCTATAGTTAGAGAAAAGAAGAGGTGAAAATGTCAAGAAACTTTTGGGATCTTTTGTGCTCAAAGATGAAGGTGAACCAGTGTGAATCTTTTTTCTGGTCTGTGTGTACTTTCTCTAGAAATATAAGTACTTCTTGGTGAATTTGTACAAAATTTCTTCAGCAATGTAACAGAAGGCTAAAGGAGTTTAAGAAAAATTTTTATTAGGAAGAGTTAGAATATTTATTTCTTCACCATCATTGGGAAAAATGAGGCTTTTGTTATTGTAATGTGATTTTTGCTATTGGTGGTTACTCCAGAAATAGAACAAGTACTATCCTGGAGATCAGACTTTTTTTTCTGTCTCTGAAGCACTGTATCCTAGAATTTTAGCAATCAGTGAGTATTGTGCTTTGTTTATTTTTTTATAGCTATGATGAACATAATAAAACCAGAAAAACTGAAGGGCAATAGAAGAAAGAGCTGAAAAAATGAAATGCAAGCAGGAAAGGGAAAGAAACCATTAAAGAACAGAAAGATGACGTGTCTGGTGCTCTGGTCAACTACATGACAGATACTGGTTACAGAATACATTGGACCAGTTTAGATCTCATTATATTAAATTAACCCAAAATCAGCACAATTATAAACTCTTAAGAAACAGATTAATTAAGAGCGGTCATTTTAAACCATACGAAGATATTTCATCTCTTCAATACAGATTTCTAGCTAATGCCTTTATTTTGCTAGTAGACACATATACCAGATTTTCAAATACTGATAACTAGTTGGGTCTAGGTGGATCCTTTCCCTGTTTGTATTGAGGCTCTTTTGATTGTTAGCTTTTCAGACTATTGTTGAAATAAAACAATCATGGATTTACGAGATTTACTTGGATTCCAAGTGACAAAGAAAACGGATTACTTCCATTTCAGTATAGTTTGACATTTTGAAGAACGTTCTCTGCAGCTATCTTCTGCCAAATACCTGATACATAATGTATAGCAAATATCATTTGGGAGGGGGGGGAAGCACAAATAAATTTTTGGGTGAATCATTTGTCGTGTGTGTCTAACCTTTCTTAGGTTTATTACATTTTGAACAACAAGATCAACATATGTGATAGGGCTTACTGAAAATTTTCTGGCCATCAAGTTCAGTCTTACGTACTGCAAACACCTTCAGCATGTAATTTCTTTCATAAACCCCAAAATCTTTAATTTAGGTCACTATGTTTTTTTCTTCCACTATCCTTCTTGGAAGGCTGTTCTGGAAAAGATACTCACTACGTTTTTGGTTGGGAGTCTTGCTCCAGTCTCTAGCATATTCCTATACCTATGACATGATGTTTGTTACTCTTCTGCTAAAAATTGCTTGAAGATACATTTATTTATATGAACTACTTTTGCCAATGTCGTGGTTTAATCTCAGTCGTCAACTAAGCACCACGCAGCCGCTCGCTCACTCCCCCCCCCGGTGGGAT
>NW_008795322.1:777648-813132 GCF_000699145.1 Aptenodytes forsteri | reverse complement strand
AAGAAAATTACCTCTATCCTGCTGAAACCAGGCCAGCCAATCAGCAGTAACGAGTTATATGACGTGAGTATCAGCATTCAGATATCGGTATTCATAAAAGACACAAATAATAGAGGTTCACCAAAAAGTAATTGCAGTCTTGCATCTGTAATGCATATTAGTTACAACTGAAAGAGCTGAATTATCTAGATATCTGACTTGAGCCCCCAAATGTAAGTGCTTCTCTCTTACCTATTATCATCCATTCAGCAGCTGCTTCTTCATCTTAAGTAGAGGGTTTTGATAACCCGTCACTCTTCTATCACGTATAGTTAAAAAGTGAACCTCTGTTTCGAAACACAAAGAAGAAATAACCGTCTTTGGAGTGCTAATCAGATGCAGCTAATAGATCCTGTTCTCTTCTTATGAGAAGGTGACAGTCATATTAGTTCTTGCAGGAATAGAAGAAAAGTTGGGAAGAGAGTATAAGAGTTTATCTTCTCCTCCTCCTCCTCACATTAGCATTAGTTATTGTCAGATACTCCATAAAGTTCTCTCCTGCTTAGGTATGAAAAGATATGCAACCCCCTGAATTCATAACAGTACCATAGACTTGCTAATATATATAAAAATAGTATTATACATGAGAGATTTTATTATATGTGAGAGATTAATATTATGTCTTTAAGATAACACTTTCAAGCCCAAATCAAACAATTTCATGTGAATGGAATATTCTTCATTTTGTTCAAACATTAGTGATGGGTTAGTGTAATTGACAGACCTTTTTGTTGGGTGTGCCCAATTTCTGAATTAAGTGGAATACATACGTTGTGTGAGGCATGGCATCTTTAGTATATGTTCTTTATAAATCAGGGTCCTGTTGAATTTTTGCACATAATTTTACTTTACAGTTTTGGTTTGTTTTTTTCCCCTATCTTTGAAAGAATGATATAGGAAAATACAAGATCTAAAGTAGGTGGAAATCTACTAAATACAATTTATTGTGTTTTCACAGCTAATGAGTTTGCCTGGGAAATATGTGCAAGTAGTCTGTGATATTCACATAATGTACTTGTGCCTACTCAGTTCCATGCACTATCCTCATCTACCTGAAAACTGTGAAGGAAAACAGAAATCCAAAAATGATCAGTGGTACACATTCACATCCAGAGAAGACTGTTTTAATTCTTCCATCCTACTGCATATCGTGGGCCAAGAACATTTTGCAATGCCTGCAGTATGAAGCCCATTACTTGTCCCATAGCTTCTGTTTTATCTCCAGTGTAACTATTAGGAAATATGCATGTATCTTCTAGTGATTTCTGTAGAATTTTAAATACTTCAGTGTGTAAATATTTGCTTTTTAATGAGAGAAGTCAGCATATGCCCTTCTTTTATACATGGTCCTGAAGAGTAGGATACAAATGGTAGAGGAAGGTTTTATTTGAATAGTTTTGATACATGAACTAAGTTACATCACCTGTCATAGGTATCCATTTCAATAGTAGTTATGAATGCTGTATAAGTAATAAAACATTTCCACTATTACTTCCATACTGGGCTATTAATTGTTTCTTCCAGGTATATCTCTGAAGCGCTTTCTTGATTCTTAAGAAAACAGAATTTGCATTTCATTCATAGAATTTTTTTTAAAAGCTAGATTTCTAATTTTTTCTGTCATTGCCAGAGAATCGTTAGCAACTGCTGCAAGATTTATATTCTTGGAAATGTCTACAGTAGATCATAGTCTTTAACTACTGAGGATGATGCAGGGAAAATAGAATGCGTGTTTAGACAAGATGAATTGTGTTTGTCTTTCTACTTAGTTTTGAAATATTTATGGGTATTCTTGTAACATTACATTAGAGAATTTGCATGTTATCCACACGTCACATCACATTAAAGATGATTTGACCTTAAACTATATTAAAACAAAAGTGTAAATGGCAGTAGGAGTACTTTACATATAATACTTTCTACTCACAAATACAATTAACTTTTAGCCTTTTTTTTTTTTCTGGAAGATTTTATTTCCTAATTGCATTCCTGTGATCACCTTTATACTGTACCATATTCCATTGGAATATACAGATATAAAGTATAAATGAAATTCTGTGCCAGATCAGCTGAGGAATCAGCCTAATCTAGTATTCCATTGGGTAGTAACCAGTACCAGAGATTTTAAAGAAAACTGCAAGAAATTCTTAAGTGAATAATAATGGCACCCATTACCCAGAAGGTAAGTTTCTTCCTCAAGTATGTTGCTGATTGATGATATTCTGTATAATCATAATACTTCATTTACAAACATTTTATTGGGGAAAAAAGCATTCTTGGAAAACTCCTTGCTATTGGAACTCCAGATATTTTTGGGTTTGGTTGTTGCGCTATGTTGTGTTTTTTAGTGTTGCTGGGTTCTAGTGGTGGAAACAACTTCAGTGCTTAATTTTGCACAATATAAAACAAAGACCTCTTTTCACATTTAAAAATACATTCCTTTTTAGGAATTGCCTCAGCAAGTTGTCCAGAAAGATAATTCAGATGCAGGGAGTAATGAAATTAGGGTGATTAGGGTGTGTGGGCAATAGAAGTACAGAAGACAGTCACACTGAAAATCCAAGACCTCATATACTTTGAGTAAATTTGAAATAATATATGGCTTATTTAATTTGAATGTTCTGAGACATCTGCTGAAGGAACACAGCCTGTAGGTCTGTGGCATAGGAGACCACCGCAAGCACTGAATGGCAACTGCTTTTGATTCCCAGTTCTTCCAGGAGCTCCAATTATTTTTCACACTGCCCACATGAGTGGGGGGCCAGTCCCAGAAGGGCTAGGAGAAGGCTGACAAAGGCAACAAGCAAGGCTGGTCAATGTCCAAAGCTAAAACATTAATGATGGAATGCAACAGAGAAAATAACGGCCATAAAAATCCTCTTCGTCACCTTCATTATGGCTTTACTGCTGCACTGAATACTAGACAAGCTGAGCCCACTGTTCAGTGATTCCTGATAATGGAGAAGAGGCTTAAAATGTCTCTGTTTGTCCCCTCTGTTTTTGTAGACTGAGACATTTAAAAAAAAAAAAGCTCAATTATTTCTCATTTGTCCCACCTGTATTTATTCATTAATCAGAGCTACTACTGATTGTGCTACCAGCTCAGCCACTCATTCCCCAGGTTGCTGTGTGCCTCACAAAGCTCTCAAGTAGCAACACTCATTTATCTCAAAGTGGTATAACTGATATTTAAAGGTCAATATTGGCTCAAATCATCTGTGGGTTTGAGAGCTTAAAAACAACGGCAGCAGTGTACACACACACACAAAGAAAATCCCTGGTCAGCTGCTTTAAGTCTAAATGATTGCAGTTATCAAAAGTGAAGACATGTCTTTTGGGAGCTGATATTTCCTTTTTTCTATAGGCAGAAAGCATTGCCATATGAGAAACATTTGTGATCTGGTATTTCGTTGTGAAACCCTGAAATATATTTTTTTTTAGAAACTTTCTTACACTGGATCACAATGAATATGTCAAAAAGTTCTAGTATTTGTCTAGATAAATGTTATTAATATGGGGCACCTTAAGTCTCTGAGAGAGAAAAAAACCAAAACGGACAGGAAAATATATTCTTCAATTTTAAAAGAAAATATTTATTTGATTTAAAATATTTTAAGTATTATAGGAAAGATTGTCGAAGGGCAGCATAATTTGAGTAAATAAACATTATTATACATCATAAGCTACAGCAAAACTTTCATCAGTATATTCATTGCAAGGCATATGGAAAGACAGGGATTTCCCTGTCCTAGCCATCATGATTCTGAAGGTGTAGACTACTCCTTTCCATTATTTTTGCGTATATGCCAGCATATTATATATTTCAGTATATGGAGTTGTGCACCTACATTTCAAGTCCTATCCTGCAAGTTCTGTCACAAAAAGACAAAATTTAAGTGATATCTTCGTTACTTCTTTTTATTATAGTAATATGATTTGGTTTTGCAGCTAGGAAGATAAGGTTTATAATGTAACTTTTAAATTCCTAACCCAATTCTCTCTACCAAGGAGCCAAGAGAGGAGAAAAAACAATAGATATGTATGTTTGTGTGGTTATTCCCCTCAGTGTACAGCTGTGCACAGTCCGGTGAGTTTCTGCTGCATAAAGCCTGGAGCCTCCTGATCAGTAGCTAATTAATAAAATACTAAGAGTATCAAGTGTCATGTATAGTGGCCTTCATGCAGGAATCTCAAGGTTCTTAAAACCCTCCATTCTCAACCATACCACAGAAGTAGGTTTGGCTTTCGTGGACTGATACAGATGAAGCGATATGTGCCCGAGGTCAAACAGATTTAATGTATCAGAAGGAAGATGGCCTCTGCTCCATTTCCTTACTGGTACAAGTATTCAGCTGCTACCAAGAGAAGGAATATTTCCTGAGCTCTTCTCTTTTTATAGAGTGATGTGAGATGATTTTTCACAAAGCCCTTTTGTTATGCAATCTGTAAAACAATTCATCAGTTTTCTTTGTAGCATTTGAGTGTCTTTGTCATCCCTTATGCATTCCACAGCTGAAGTCAATTAGAACCTTCCAGTGACTTCGCCCCGTAACACGACAGGGCTCATGACAAGAATTTCTTCATATTTATCCTAGAAAGGAAGGATTAAAGGTTTTTCAATCCCATGACTTCCAGTAAATGCTTCAAACCTTTGAAATGTAAATTCAGTTATTTCTTCTTTCAGTTTTTTGCACCTTATTTATCACAGGCATCTAGAATAGGGCCTCCACTATATCAGCAAGCCAGTTGTCTCAGCTAGGCTGCAAAAAAATCTGTGATAATGATATGTGTTATGCTGGTTTGTACCTGTGTGTGGATCTCTCGCCTGACAAGCTCATCTGGATGACCATGAGACTTCCTTTTGGACACAGACTCAGGGGCTCCACGGGGCCTAGGTTTCTTGATATTATGCTTGACATGTCAAATATTTGAAATTAACTGTCAAGTATCTGTTAAATGTGTTATTCTGATACTGAGTGCTGATTTTCTTCGTGTTGTCAAACTGAAACTATCATAGGGAGTTCAATAATGGTTAACTGTGTAAGTTGGGATACAAGTCTGACGATACTATGGTGAAGAAAAAAGGTTCAGTTCCTGGTCTTAGATTGAACTTTCCCTTTTCGTACAGACGCATGCCTGACTCCACATGGCTTTAGGTGAAGCACTCCTTTGTCAGATTAAGGGATAAAACATTATTCAAATAGGACAGCTGCTCAGCTGGTATGAATTAGCATAGCTCTGTGGGAGTCGACAGACATATGAAGGATTAAGAATAGCTCAGGGCCTGGCCTAGCATCATTCTAAACATCATTTCTTAACATAAGCCTTAAAAACCTTTCTTTGACGTAATGCCAGGGAAAATACTAGGTAGCAGCACAAGCCTGGCAAAACTTGCTGCCCATTAAGAAAATATCTTACCCTAAAGAATGAGCTTTATAAGCTTCTCCAAGCAGAATGATAAATAACACTGGGGAAGCTGACTCTCTGTACCAGGAATGAGTGTTGTGGATACTTGAATTTTATGCATTTAGCATTTGCCTGGCAAAAGGAATGCGTTTTTCTCCCATTGAGTTTCATATTGGCAGGGTTGCAAACTGCTATTGTAAACAGTACTGAGATGTAGTCTGATCTATGTAACAGAGCTGGTCAGTAGCTATGAGTATGTGGCAGCTTAGTCTGCTTGAACTCTTTAAGTTATTACTTAATTACTTTTATTACTCTTCAAGTAATAAAAGGCCTTATTCTGTCCAGCATCTCATCTTGATATGTCTTGAAGCTTCAATTTAGGACAGAACATGAGCTTTCGGGGCCTCAACATTCAAGTCTAAGTCCTTATTTTCCACATTCTTCCAGGTTTCAAATAACCCCCAAAAGGTGGGCAGAGCTCAAGCAGTGACAGGAACATCTCCTGTACACATCATGCTTTGTTTACAAGAAACTTATTCAGGCAGATAGCAAGCGCCACTCCATTTTTCACATACAATGAGTCAAGCTGCTTGCAAATAGCACAGTTTCTTACCAAATGAACCCATGTTCTAGTAAAGTGTAGGCTTATCACTTTTTTCTTTCCAAGAGCTTGTTATTTTAAACTACCTTGTAGAAATTTGTATATTTTTGAAATGCCATCATGAAGATTTGTCAGCATTTACTGATTTACAGAGATACAGAGAGGAGAAGCACATTGCAAGACTCAAGTGTTACTTGCCATTTGGACAGGTTTAGTGCATTGTAAAATGTAAGTTCTGGTGCTTCTGCCAGGAGTTCAGGATGAATTAATTAAGGCGTAGCATAAATAATGGCCATTATGTATAATCTAATAATTGCACTGTGCTCTGTATGGAAAAGGACTAGGATGATTTGGGCTGGGGAAAGGACAATTTTTATGTTTCAGACATCAGTAATACTGGAATTTTACATCAAAAGCTATGTTGTGGTGCATCTGGAGTCCAGCATCCTTCTTCTGACATGCTTAGTGTAACTACTTTGATACAAAGTCCATAGAAATCCACACTGCTTTCATTGATTCTAATACCTTTGTTTCTAAGAGCTGTCTTCTAAAAATGAAAGCAGGTAACACATGGGCTAATGATGACACTGATCACTTGAGATCATTTGTTCAATCTGAGCAATACATAATTTTTTGCAGTTAAATGGGGCTGCCTATGGAATGAAAAAATACATAATGTAAAGGCAACAGAGTATTTCCCTCTGCAAGTATATATTATATTTCTTTTCTCTATTTTTTTTCATCAATTTCTATTTTATTTAAATCTTCTTGCCTAAACCATCTCTTTCTCTATGCTTATGAAGTGTTGAACACATTTTAAATATTACCACTGTATAAGGAGTGACCTCTATTTTATGTGGGAGTAAAATCCTTTGCATAATCCAACTCAAAGGAGAACGTTCCCAGAAAGTCATGATTTTTCCCTTCTTCCTACTTTTAATTTAAATTATGAAAGATCGATTCCTGTTTTATCTCTGCAGCAGGGGAAGCAAATGAAGGGAGCGGTTTCCTTTTTTGTGTCAGTTTTCCTCAGCTTATTTGGGTTTGGTCGCTAATATGTAATTTGTTCTCTCTGACGGTGTAATTGATGATTACAGTGTCTGCCTCCCTTACTTTGTTGGAGGATCAGAGTTCTATACTTCAAAAAGACACACATGAGAATCAGGTGCTGTTATATTCACTATTTAGTAAAAATAGGCTCTTTTAATAAAGGAATAACTTTGTTGTTCTGACTTCAGCAGTTTGGAAAATAACTTGCATTTAGAGTGACCGGAGGGCAGTATGGTGGCTTCTAGTTCCAGTAATATTATTGATTTGAATTGCATTGTAGAAATATGACAGTAATTATTCATCAGGATATCTCTGAAAATTGTTTTACGATATGAAATTGCTCTTCAGTAATTTAAAAATTAGACACTGTTGTGTTTATTTGTTGATTTCTTATTTTTATTTGCATGTATGAAGGGAGAGGCATAGGTAAAACTGCATGAAAATCTCTTTGATCACTGGCCTTTTTTCTTTGAAATTATCTGATGAAAAAGTTGTTATTTTTAAAGTATCTGCCGGACATAACCATACCAACTAAACAGGGATTTGTGTAATTTTCCTATAACATACACACATATATATATAAAAAAAACAGGGGTTTGGGATCTAATGTGTTTTGAGGTCAGATACTCATCTGGTGTAAATCAGTGTAGCTCAATGTACATCTGATGTGGATCTGGCTCATTTTCTTTGTAATTGGTAGTTGCATAGGAGACTCCTACAACACCTCAAATTGCAAGACTAATTTAAATAATTGGGGCAGAAATGGGAGATCTGATAGCAGGGGGTTTCAGCAATGTATTGGAAGTGTAGCATTTGTTTTACTGCAGAAAAAAGAGGCCAAGAACACTCTACCTTATTTAAGAAACCCAGCATATGAACACTGCTATTATTTAATCAGTGGAAGCTGGAAACAGGTCACCATTTAGGTAAATAAATGAATGTCTGTCCAGTGTTAACCAATGAGCAGGTTTTCAGGAGAGGGAAGATGTCTTCTGCTTTTTCTTTCCACAGTGGAAAAGAAGCCTTAGCACATCTGGGATGTCTTCTTACTTTCCTTTTTAAAACAAAAGGAAGCTTTTGTATTATGTACGCATAAGTCCCAAGCATCAAAGATTCTTCTTAGCTTTTTCTTTCAGGTATTTTGGAGACTAAAGCTAGTGCAGATAATAATGTGGTAATTCTTGAAACTAAAGCAGATGATACCAGGATAATCCTCAACAGTGTCAACTTCTGAGGTTTAGAGATTTGCTTCTAGTTTGCTCTGGCTGTACAGCTTAAGTTGTAACAACAGAATACCTTCAGAAAGTTTGCTTTAGGGGAAGATAAGCGTATGCTGAAACAGCCTGGTGATTAATGTGGAGGAGTAGTGTGTGGGAGGAACTGGGCTATAAGTTCTGCTCAGTCTAATTCTAGGAACTTAATTAAAGTCTCCTGAATTTAAAGCTGAAGTCTTAAAGATAAACATGTCAAAAAATGAGAGGGTCTTTTCTTTTTCCAAGAGATACTTTTGTGAACTGTTTTGACTGTAAGGAAACGATTTGGTAAATTTTTTTTTAGCATAAATTAGATAGGGCTATTGGCTGTCTATTGTTTCTTCCAAAACCACAGATTGTTTCATATTCTTATTCATCCACCAGGCTTTCCTTATATTTTTTGTAAATATGTGATTACCATTTGGAATCAAGAACTAGATAAATAATATTTGGTACTCTGTCTTGTTTAATGTTTCTTAGGAAATTTTAATAAAGTTCAAAGATTTCAGGCCTTTGCTCCTCAAAGTACGTATCCATATGATTCTACTATATGTGAATTCACTGTGGTCCCAGTTATGTATACAAACTGATAACCATTTTCTGACTTCTCTTCTTAAACCTATCCCAGAAGCCTGACTTGGCATAGCCCAGAGCTTTAGAGTATATTTGGGTGGGTTGTGTCCACAAATGGATAAAGACACTTTAAAGATATATTTGCAAGTATTGTCTGACATGTTTTAAAATATAGTGTAGGCTTTGAAAGAACTTGCAACCCAGGTTTTGCTTCTTATGCACAGTTCCCATCAGTAACATTTTACAATATTGTGACTTTTCATAACAGAAATGAGTTCACAATTTCTTAAGACCATCTAGAGCATAATTTGACAATGAAAATTCTGTATTTAATGAAGGACATTAACGTGTGGTATAAACTTGCAGCATACAGTCTCAGAAATGGAATAGGGGATGTGGTCCTCTAATAAGAAACTCTCTGTGCACATGATATGGAAATGGACCCAAAGCTCGGTGGACAGGATCTAGTAGATAAAATTTCTTCCTGCCTGCCATTTCTAACATTTTTTCATTGATAATTGATGGTGTCATTTGAAAAGTCACTTAAAAATCTGTTACTACTCGCAGGTATATCATTTAACAGACTAGAAAGCATATTTAAAGAGACAGTTTCATTAGCTTTTATTCTGTCTTAACACCTCAGCATTGGTTCTGCCTTATACTTTTCATTAATAAAATCCTCTGATACTTGTGTCGTTCGCAATGGAAGGTGACAGATAAATGCCCATCCAGGAACTTGATTCTGGTTATGGCAGGCGAGTGAGTTCCCTGTGTTCAATGATAAAGACACAGGGTGTTCCTTGAAGAAAGATTACATGTACCCTAGCTAGTTACGCCAAAAGAAGGCCCTTATCTGACTGGTCGTGTCTAGCAAAAAATCACTGTAGATACAGTGGTGACAAAGGGAAAATTCACCACCTGAGTTTTGCAACATCTGTTGATGAATTCACTTCTTTCTGGAAAGTATTCTGTATGAGAAATTAGGCATCTTGTTAACATTACTGTGAATAGAGAAAGGGATTAAAGATTAGGAAGAATAGAACAAAAATATAGTTGCCAGGAGTAAAGAGAGAACCTTCCTGTGTTTCCACCATATCACAAAAAGGCAGTGATTAATCTGCTTTTACAGCTTTTCCCAGATGTCCAGTGCATGCTGTGGGGTTTTGCATTCAAGAGTATGATGAGATGCTAATGAGTTTATGGCTTTTGGGAAACAAAGTAAAAATGTTTCTAGATGCCAGGAACATCTATCATTTACAGTCTACCAGAAAACAGTGGAATTGCCCCAACCCATTTGCAGTGGTAATTTACTGTAGGTTTCCTAGAGAGAAGAGCTATCATTAGATGACATACAATTTCTGCAATTAGCTGGTTAAGCAGCATTTCTTTTTTAAAGTAGCATAAAAATGACATGTTCAGGAACAGCACATTAGATTTTCTTCTAAGTGGCTACTCCAGGGAATAGTATTTGTCCTAGAACATAAAGGTCAATGATAATTGAAGAATGTCAATAATGGCCAGAGCCACTACAAAAATTCATATAAATCTGTTAGACCATTTTATATGTTCTTTCTTCAGTAATATCACAGGAGGTGATATTCCCATAAGTCAAATTCTGTAAGTAGGAAAGTGCTCAACCTATCCTTCAAATACTTGGCTTGTAGAAAGAAACATGTTAAATTACTACATTCATCTTGTAGCATATTTCTTTTTAGTTAGTATTTCTAATGGGTGGAGTCAGGTGGCAACCAAAAACCTATCACGATGCATTTATTTGTGATCTAGGGAACAGTACAAATGAACAATACGTTGAAGTATGGCCTTAGGAGACTATAATTTTGATACGTATAAACTTTGTCTGCTAACCTGCATTATCTATAACTACTCGCTGGGTAGAGGTATGATGGGAAGAATGAAAAAGTGAAGGATGTAAAAGAATGAGAGTTTCTTCCTTGTATGCAGTGGGAAGCCTTAATAGTTGTCTTGAATCCAAAGAAAGAAAAGGCATCTGGGACATGGAAGCCCGGAAGACAGGATCCATTTGCATTCTGAAAAGTGTGTCTTCCATGTGCAAAAAAATGAAGAGAACAAATGGGTTTTGTCCCTCCTGTTCCTCCTTCTGGAAGTGTGTTGTCTGTCTAATGTGGCAGCATCTGGCATGTTTCATCGCATTGAATCTGGCATCTAAAATACATGCACGATTGTGAACACAGGAGTATTGGAATGCACATTTCTAGTATTAAAGCTTTAGAGAACTTTCTAAAAAATGAATGAGAAAATTTCAGAGTTCTTCTAGATGAAACCTTAACTGAGAATATAATATTCAATTTCTCAGTTTTAAATGCAGCAATTAATTACAACAGTAGTCAGTTTGTTGTGTTATATGGCTTTCCTCTACAAACTAGTTTTTGTGCTTTCATATTTCTTGGAGATGATGAACTCATTTCTCCATTCTTCTAAAAAATAAATACAAAAAGTACTTTTTACAGGGGAAGAAATTTTCCAGGGTTAGAGCAGGATTTGGTGACCTGGGAGACTGTACATTTCATTGGAGAAGAAGGTGGAAGTGGTGAGGAGAACAGACTAAAAGCAAGCTACCAGGTGTTTTTCCTCAAGACATGTAGACATATGCCTTGTTTTGGTTTAGTGTTGAAAGTCAAATACAGAGGCTTTTTATTTCTGTTTTACTGCATTTGTTTTACTTTCTGCATACATATTTGAATGTGTCTACTCATTTCTATATCACATTGTACCGTGTGTGCAAATTCATATCTGTCCGTGCTATGTGTAGATGCATGATGCGTCTTCTGCATATAGATGTTCTTTGTTAATTACATTCATAAACATAAGACTGTCTTGCATCCAATTTTCTTCTCTGTTTTGCTTTTCAAAAAGTAACATACAAATATATTGATTGACATTTTTATTCATTATAGGTGGGCTGAATAGATTCAGAAACATTCAGGTACAAGCTGCTAGTACAGTTGGTGTTTTCCTTTCCAAGAAGTTGTTCGCCAACTCTAAATAAGAAGTGTTTTTAAATACTGTGGAGATTTGGCTCTGCTGACTACTAGCTGTGGTATTATTCTCCTGAAGCACCTTGGGAATGACATTATGCTAGTACTGTTTCTCACACCTGGAGGCATTAATGATGGAGCATTACCAATTAATTTTTATTGTGGCTTTCCATGGTATTAAAGCACAGCATAGCAGAGGTACAAATGAATTAGTATAGGATTCAAATGCTTTACTTTTGCTTGTTTCTTAAAAAGCCAGTTGTCACTTCAGGTTCAGAGCAACCACTGGCTTGATCCTTAACTGTACAATTCATCCAAGAGCACTTGGCCTGTTGATAAATTAACTGATGGGCGTAGAGTTCGCTGATGGTATAACACGTCCATACTCCATGACATAGCACAAGATAGAGCTGATGTAAATTGGTATCTCTGCAGTGGAAATAGTAACTCAAAAGAAGAAAATTATTGTGTCTGTAGTGAAAGTACAGCAAAAGAAAACGTAATTAGCTTGTATTACACCATTCAGAAATCAGTCTTTGAATGTTCTATAACGTAAGGATGTAAAGCTATGTCAGTGTGGTGCCATGCAGAAATAACGGAGCTAGATCTGAACAAGGCAGTGCCTGTACCTGCAGCGATACATGCTTAAGAATCAAAGTGGAATGCTACTGTGGCATTGTGAGGGTTTTTTTTTACCATGATAAGAGAACAGCTCAAAAATAGCTCAGATATTTATTTATTTCTGAGCTATGCTTCTGAGGCTGCATAGGATTTGATGTTCAAGTGTCCACAAAATCTTTCAGCAATACACGTCCATATACGTGTTTTGTACCAGAAGATGTTATGATTGTGAGCACAACTTGTGTTTGTACAAGTAACCCATTTTAGTCTGGAATTTCTGGGACAAAAATATATGTAGATGGCCCATGGTGTGTGTATGTGGTGGTTCTGCACACACCAAGTAATTCTGGCACTTGTGCATGGGTTGTACATTCTGCAGAAGTGAAAGTCAGTTGAATAGCTTCTTAGAAGTGTTAGACTCCCTCCATGTGCACAAATAAGCTGTATAAAGTATGCTTGGTAGATGTGTTCAACACTTCCCGCTTGGGTCAGTGCTACTGTGTTGGGTTCATGCCAGTTCAGACATCTACACTAGGCTCTGCTTCGCGATACAGAAACATCTTGTTAGAGACTTCTGTGCCCATCAGTTAGACGCAGCAAGAAAAGAAGTTGCATTAAAGGAATTCTGCAATTTATCTGTACACAGGCAGTAAATACATCCAGGTTTTGTGTAGATATAATAGTTTGGGTACATGCAGAGGGATCCATCAACACGTCGGACATTCAGAAACCTGTGGTAACGGTGGAAATCTTGTACTTGTGGTAGCTTTATTTAGTCTAATAATTCAGGTTCCAATAGTAAGCATTTAAGTAATGTATTTTCATTCAGGTGTGCCATAAGATTTCAAAGGTAATTTACAACTATTAAACAAAATGTTTCGGTGCAGATCTGACCTTTTCTATAAGAAATAAAGATTTTTTTTGATCCAACTACGTATATTTTTAACACTATTGGAAAGATTACTCTGTTTATAATAAAAAAATCTATCCTGCCCATCTGAAATGGGATAACTGATTTTTAAGTCAGGACTGAAAATAATCGTATATGTATGAATGTCGGGAGTGTTCAATTTACCAGCCGTTATATTAAGCACTGGATAAGGTGAGAATTGAAGTATTGAATCAAAACTTTAGAATCTGTTGTCACATTTTAAACAGGTTCGACACAATGGCAGAAATATGAAAATATTCAAGTTGTACAAGTTGGAAGCAAAAGTTCTAAAAAGAAAAAAAACAACAAAAAGCAATAAACAAACAAAAAGCCAACGCCCCAAAACACCCAAGGCAGTAGACACGGGAGAATCCCAACAGACAAGAGCTGCAAGAATTCAGTCTTCCTCGGTTTTACTGTTCACACAAGTACTGTTTTTTGAAGGTCTCCATCAGTAGGTATTTGTCAAAAGTCAGTACAAGAAAACCTTTTTTTCCACTTACTTTTGAGTCTGAAGTACAATAGACTGAGATAATCAAAGGTACCAAAAATGACAAAAAAAGAGATTCATGGTGCAAGTTCTTGTATTCCTCTTACAGCTAGAGTGGTAGTGAAACTATCATGGAATATAATCCAAAGAAAGCTGTGCTGGACCAGTTCATTTTGGCAGCTGCATCTGGAATGATTCCAGAGCAGCTCATCTTTTATTCAAAGAAAATTTGAAAAGGGATTTGACTTGGCGTAGTGTCTCATCTATAGAACAATGAAAGCAAAAAAGTAAATAAAAATAAATGCAACAATAAAGGCATGTCAAAACACTAAGCCACACTAAAAAAACTCCATTAAATTGACAAACAGAAAGGAAGATGAAATAATAGAAAAAATAATGGAAAAAAATAGTAGAATAAGTGAAATAAAAGCAAGTAGGAAATTACATGTCAGAAAAAGAAGTGCAATAGAAAGAGGAAACAGAAGAAGCCATGTGGAGAGAGCAAATAAAGCAGAACAATATTGAAGATAAATTTAAAGGTGAAAAATATATGATATATTGGGAGTTTGTTTCCCTTGAAAGAATTTAAAACATTAAATTATCTATTGTTTGAGGTCTAAACTGAAGTTGTTTTGTTTTATTCAGTAATGTACAGATTATTTTTGCCTAGAGAGTAAGGAAAATACAAAGATAATTCCATCACTTAATAACTAATTGCAATTAAAACTGAGATGGTTAAAATATCCAGTGAAGTCTTGGTTGTTTTTTTCAGTAATGTACAGATTATTTTTGCCTAGAGAGTAAGGAAAATACAAAGATAATTCCATCCTTAATAACTTAATTGCAATTAAAACTGAGATGGTTAAAATATCCAGTGAAGTCTTGGTTGATTTTAACAACGTTTATGCCTTTGAAATCATGGAAATTAAACATTAAAAACAGAGATGCATATTATTTTTTATACTTTTGTCATAATGCAAACCATTAGTCTGTTTCATGCTGATTATTAAAATATTGTAAATGAGGTGAAAATTAATGAATGAACTAACAAATGAGCAAAATGTGAAGATCCACTTAAGCATCATAAATGTGAATTCTTGTCAGCCAAATTCCAGACTTTTAACCTCTGTCTTTTGCTTCTTCATTGCTCTCTGTGGTCCCTCTCTTTAAATAGTTAGACTTTGCTAGCTGCAGAAGTAAATGCAGCTTAGCATGGACTAGGAACACTTTTCTTTTGGTGCCAAGAGGAATCTTGGCCATGGGAGCATAAAACTAAGCACAGGTAGTTTAGTCTGCATCTAGGTGGATTTTGCAGCTTACTCTGAGCTCCCAGTATCCTGGCCAGGCTTCGGGTCAGTGGAACACAGTACAAGGCCACTGAACTGGCACTGTTTGCTCCAGAACTGAACTTGGAGCTGGCTGCTTGGAGCAAAATTTGGGAAATTTTGGCTACTGTGAAGCAGAGAGGTAAGTAATTCTGTTATCATAGGTTTTCAGTGCTTTGCTATTCTATCCTAAGAATTCTAGAATAATGTATTCCACTTGACTAAAATAGTGTGTTCCAATGCCAACGCATTTGGAAAAGGCTGTTCTTTGTCTCTGCAAACACCTGCTTTTGTATGGGTCCAATAAGGATAAACTCTTTATCAGAAGTCTAAGCTAATTCAGACTTGCAGGGAAAGCCTCAGTAAGAAAGAAAGTTGCCCAAACCACAGAAACTCATCCTGGAATAGTAGAAGTGTAGGGTCAGAAAACTCTTGCTTAGGGCTTGGAATTAAAGCATGTTTTTATAAAAATCATCAGCAAAGGAAGTTTTGAAAACTTTCAGATTGGGTCTAAGAAATTTGCCTGCACTGGGCAGCTAATTTGAGGGAAGAGAAATAAGAAGTTTCTAATGGGGACTGAAGTTACTGTATTTAAAAACCGGAACATGAGAAGAGAAATGAATTATGCTTTTTGGTGTTATTTCTTACATGCTTCACTGCAGATGTTTTCACAGTTAAAGGGTATGTTACATCCCATGCTTCTGTTATCTTTTTGTAAATAATTTTGTAAATTATACTGATATTTGTAGTTAGGGATTTGAACATTCTTGATACTTCAAGCGGTTTTATAACTTCAGTAGGTTGTGGTGTAACTGAGCTGAGAATACAAGTACAGCTGAATCTGCCTTTTCATAGATGTTAGAAATACTTGTAGAGTTGTGCAGATGCTGTTGTCTCTTAAATTTGGCCTATACCCTTCCCACCAAAATCTATGGGAATTGTGCATGCATATATAAGATATGGCAGATCTCTAAGACAGGTGTCTGCTGGTGAGCCATGGCTGGAAGTCCGTTTGATAATGCATTGAGTTTCCTTCTGAGGACCAGCAAGGAATGAACCAACTCACATGCTCTCGAGTGCTGCATACAGTTTCTGTGACAGTCATGTAAGAGGCAAGGAGCTCTTCGTGTTCCACTTGTTACAGAATCATTTGCATTTTCACTATCAGAGAGTAAGACAATTTCAGTTTTATAACAGATTAAAGCTTTATTGTCATAATCCAAATTGTTTTACTTCTCTTGAAGATATATTATGGCTTGACAATATTCTTTCCTAACTGGTTTCTGTCCTCATGGTGGAGTTTAAATTCAGATTACCTTTCAGCTGTAGATGAAGCTACAGCTTCCCTTTATTCTGGATCAAACACTTGTCACAGGCAGTGAAAACAATGCTGCACTTTCCTTGAGGTGGAAGAGAAGCCCTTATTTGACGATTTCATGACTTTAGCGTGAGTTCCCATCACATCCAGAGCCATTCGTTTCTGTGCCATGCTGCAGCGTAGTGCTCCCTCAGTTATACTAACACAACTGTTTATGGAGTCTTCTTGTGAATTGGATCAGCAAGCTCATCTGGGTTAAAACAAAACAAATAAAACCCCTGCAAAATAGGTGGAAGGGGAGCACTTATAACTGGTGTTGCTTCTGAAATCACTCTATTTTCAGTCATGCTTTGAACTCTAGTGTCTTTCATGTTTATCTTGGGCTTACTAGTTCTTTGAGCTCTGGGATGGCATCCATCATCATTCTTTCTGACAGCATATTGTTAAAATCTTAGGACCCTTGCAAGATTCCTCATCTTCACCTATGTCTTCATCTGGTGGCCCATGCATGCACTCCTGTGCTTTCTTTAGCAGCTACATAGTGCAGCTTCTCTGCCCCACATAAACATCCCACTGTTGTTTTTTATATCCCGCTACTGCTGAAGTGATGTTTCTACTGTTAAGAAGGTTAATTTAGTCATATGATCAATAGCTATTTTTGTGGAGAATATGGTATTGAAAGCAGTTAATATATGGACTTAATAATAACATTTCTAACCACTAAACGCTATGTGGAAAAAGTAATGGGTATATACAGAAAAAGAAAAAAATGTACCCATCTTCAAGTCATGTTTCAATTTCTTAGCACTGTAGAGCATTTTTTGAATTGTAAGACCTCAAATATCACACCTATAGCCATACTGCATTTAAAATTTATAATCAGTTAGAGTTTGGAGGAATCCATAAGACTCATTCACAGTTCAGCTGTCTTGCCAGAGAGTCTCTTTTTTCATACTAAACCCGTTTTTCGAATACTGACAGCCATAAATAGCTCTCATCCAAAGGCAGTCACTAAGGTGTAAGTCTTAAACTTTTGGGCAGAAACATATGAAGGATTTATGAAGTCAGATGGAATACATAAGTATAAGTGACTTGCAGTCTGTCAAATCACCTGAGATTTGTAGGTTGGACTCCACTGAATTAAAGTAAAATTCAAAAAGCTGCTGAAACTATATTCGGGTCTCTTTGATCCCTTCCCACTATTCAAATTAGACTAATGGTTTGTCTAAGTTCTGCTGAATGTTCAATATAGGCATTTATAGGCTGCACAGACAATGTGAACAATAAACAACTTCATTAATAATTACATAAAAGTTATTCCCATGTAAGCAGATTCTTCCCCATCCACACTCATTCCGGTTATTTGGAACAATGCAGCGTTCAATTTGCTAAACAAAAATAGCTACTTATTATGGTGGGAACAAGAGGCAGATTGCATTAGGATGGCATTTCATCTTATCTGTTAGAGCTTCTGGGATTATTCTTTCCTTCTCCCATTTCAAAAGGAATTCATTATGCTGTGATGTACAACAGGAGTACAGCTCCCTTTATAAAATTATTAAGCTGCTTTACAATTAAATTTGCCTTCTTTTGTCCTGTTGCTGTTGTTTATAAGTGAGAAGAAAAACTGAATGCTAAGTAGAATTATTGTAAAGTATGAAGTAAAATACACTTCTCCAGGAGTGTATTTTCCATTTTCTTATGAAGTACTGCTGTTGCTCTAGTGTGTATTATTAATCACATATTTTATTTATCTCGGAGTAGTAGAAACCCCCAATTGGGACTGGGAGTCCTACTGTGTGATTGCTGCACACACATGTAGTAATAAAAGAATAAAAGGGATCCTGCTTCAGTCTGTACAGAAGGTTACTACCAGCGCAGCTGAAGGCCTCCTTTCTGCAGGCCTCGTGGGGCAACAGCTTCATTCAGATTTTGTTAACAACATTCTTTCACTGTCACAAAGTCCACAGGGAGCAATTGCTGCATCCAATTAAATCATGATTACTAAATGGCAATGGATTTTGTTAAAAAAAAAATGAGAGAATTCTGTTGTCTTGTGGCAATGTTTGGCATTGCAGCCTGCTTTATAGGTGGTGTTACTCTTGTATTGATTCTTGACGGCATCGTAACCCAGTAGACAAAGCAGAGCTTAATTTATTGGATCGTATCAGAGGAGATCCAAGAGGGAAGTTCAGTGATTGCTTTCTGCCTCATGAAGCTTTCATAAGCGGGACTCTACTAGGTTTCACCGTTTACACATGGAGCAGTTGAAGGCGCCAGGAAGGAGACATTGATTAAGATTAAGTTATAATATGTTGATGGTAGTTAGCTCTCTTGTTTTCATTCACCTAACCCAAAAGGAACAGCACTATACATCCTAATGCCTGGGATGTGACAGAAAGCTTTCTGAGGCTGAATCCGGGTGAATCTGAGATGATATTGATAGTTACAAAGCATCAGCAGGGTTAAATTGGTACTTTTTTTTTCTTCAGGATAGAGCAATAGTAATGGAAATATCAGGTAACTGATGTAAAACTCTGAATAAATAATGAAAAAATTGGGGATTGGTAATTACCTAAAAAGTTTCCAGTCTGAAAACTTCTGGATTACTTGACAGACTGTGTATCAAGGTTTACTAAGTGGAGTGTAAAGCAAAAGGAATATAGATCACATGGTCAAAATGTGGAGATATATCCTAGAAACTTCTGATTTTAAAATGGACTTCAGAGAATCATTGTCAATGCTAATTAAACATGATGTGATAACGAGATGGATTAATTTCATAAGGAATATCAAGAAAGAGCAAAGTATGCCAAGTGAAAAGCGGAAGGCTGGCCTCAGTTCAGTTACTCATTCCTGTCTTCTGTCCAGTGTTTCATTTTGGCTGTTGGCAAGAGAGGGAATAACAATACCTAGGATGCCTTGCAGAAAACAATTGCATATACTAAATTCTTCATCTTGTACACTCTATATGATGAACACATGCCACACACTGGTGATAGGCAACAGATGCTACATTTTAATTCAGCATTCATTAAGTGATGACATCGAGGTGATTAAAAATACATTATATTCTAATGCGCCTTTGTTAAACAAACAAACAAACAAACAAAAAAACCCCCAGAGGTCTAAAGGTGTGAAAACTTCAAAGGTTGGTAACGTCTTAAGTTAACCACCTATTTCAGTCAAGGGTTATTTTTTGGTTTTGTAACCAGAGTATATGGTAATAGCAATAAATACATGCAGTCTTTATTAGTAACGTGGCACATTGATGTAAAGAGTAAATACATCATCATGTTTGGAAATGTGCTTCATTAATCTTAACAAACTTAAAAGTGATGAAGGATAAAATCTGTCACACCTCTTTAAGATTAATTTTAGCATGTGAATATTATTGACTGCTACGCTGAGCACAGAAGTCCTCTCTGCAGGAAACAGAAACATTGAAGACAATACCTATATATTTTTATATACTGGTTTGTCAATGTGTCTGACCTGTAATCAGACAAAGACCATTTCTAGGAACGAAAGTGCAGTTAGTTTCTAGCCTCATTAATCCTCCCATCTAGCCTATCTAATGAGATGTCCAATGTGGTTTTGAACGGATTTTTTCTGATACAGATTTTTATTCCCTCAGAGCTAGACTGAATTCAATCTACTCACTTTCCCAGGTAGGTGATTTGCTGCTAGATGGCAATGATTATGAATCAGTGTTATACTGAGAAATATTTACAGTTGTAGTCTAGAAGAATAAATCCTTATACTTTTTCAATATCCTATCTTTTCCACAGCATTTTTGAAAATAAATAGAATTCTGAAATGATTTTATCATAAGCACATCATTGCTTTGTTGGAACATTATTGTCTGTGTCAAAGAAGAGTTGGTACCACCTAGGTCTTGATTTGCCCTGCAGAAATGATACGCTTATATTGACATGTTCATTCAGTGTTTTATTTTGCTCTTTGCAACATTCACTTTTTGGTTTTATTTGTTTTTGTTGGGCATGTTTGGTACAAAAACAAATATTGGTTAATGAAGTGGAAGGATTGTTTAAAAAAGGAATTACTCTGGATTAGACACTCTAAATTGTTACCAACAGCTATTAATTTCTTATGTAGTAAGTATTTTCTGTTTTATTTCCTGCTGATACTGTTCTTTGTTCCTTCATTAAACAGATAACTTGCATTAAGAGATAGATGGCTAACCTGTAATAAATAAATCACACCTATGCATGCAGGTGTATATTACACACCTGACATACGTGTATTTTTCCATACATTATTATAATCTCGAAGATTTCTTTTGGTAGCTCTGCCATTATACTTTTTGTTGCATCATTAATGAGTAATTTCAATTAAAATGGTAAGAATACAATAAGTTATAAATTCTCATTGAACGTTGTCTCCTATAGCAGTTAGCGTTTTTTAATATTAAAATGGCTTCAGGTGACTGTGATAGGCTTTTGGTAGGATATTGGTCTGTATGGTCTGTATTTCTGAGTAATCATAATATTTACAATAAATCATAATATTTAAGTTTTGATTTGAGGTGTAAATTCAGCGTACTCTGCAGAATTTTTTTTTCCCTAGCTTTCCTAGCTTTTTCTTGTGTTGCAAGAGAGTGAGAGAAAGTTGGCAACTTTCTGCTGCTGACATATGAGTTTTGCTGTTAAAATATAACTTGCCCTATGAATTGGAAAGACATGATTGTATATGCGTCCTATACCATTCATTACACGAGGAATTATGTAAGATTATAGCTGAGTTTTTGACCAAAGCATATGAAAGTATTAACACAATGATTTGTCAAGGATTAGATTTTTTAGATCTGATGAGAAGAAGAAGGAGAAAAAAAAAAAGCCAGGCCATCTGCTCCTACAAAATGAATAGAGATCTGTTGTCTTGGGAGTGTTCAAGTGTATTTCAGTTCAGGAAGGATGGGATCTGCAATCTATCATTACAGCCAGGTTCATATAATTTTCTGGAGAAGGAATTTGAATAGGATACGTATAATTACCAGATTTGTGAGAAGGGCGATAGAGTCTGTGGAAGGTGGTAGCATTAGAGCATAGTAGGATCTGAATCAATGCAAGAGCTATCTCTGGAGGAAGTGCATCGCAATACTCAAATCAGGCCCCAGAAATGGTTTCTGTGTAATCACATGGGCTGCATCATCTTTGTATGTGTTCCCAAATGAAACTTTCCTGCCACCTCTATATTTCTCAGCAGAATAGAAGCTTGTTAGAGTGTGTTTTCAAGCACGTTTGTTTCCCTGCATTCAAATATTCCATTGTGAATTCTTGCTCTTTGGAAGATACATGGTTACCTAGTTTTGCTGAGCAATGGATTTATAGTTGTATCATTTCTAATTATCAATCATAATCTGTTATGTCAAGGCTGCAGAGTAAAAAGGAAATGGCAGGGATTTAACAAACTCTTACGATTGTTTGTGACTTCCAAGTCAAAGTCTTGTCATGAGATGCAAGAGGAGGAAATGTCGCTTGCATGGTAATTTACCATGCATGAAATGTGGGCTCTTAGTATTTTTAGCACATAATTGGCAGAGCAGAAACACTTAAGAGATTATTACGGACTATCTTCTTGTCAATATTTGATTTTCAGGATTTGGTTATGGAGCTTCAGTATTTTAATTTTCTGCAGAGTCTAATCTGATCAGAGTTTCTTTTCCTTTCCCCACAGATCCTAAGCCTTACATGTACATAGCTTCTTAATGCTCCTGGACATAACACAACTGATGCAAACAGATATATACGGTGAAAAAAAGAAGGAGCCAGCACGATTTTTTTCTGATTTCTAGTTCTACCTGCATTTTGGGGCAAGAGGCAGACATAGGCTCCGTAGGCATCATGTAATAGATTACCTGTCAAGACGGATCCCTGTAAGACCACCATGTTTATGGTGGCATCCTTCTGACAGACAGCGGAGGCAGGACAAACACAGTTTTCTCTGAAGCAGAACTGTAGGGCAAAATAGAGTGCACTTGCCAACAACCAATATGAAGGCAAAGTAGAATCAGAATAATTAAGGAATGTTTAGGACTGTCATTCTGTTTATAGCTTGGCAGACTGATGTTGTATCTTACATGTCTCAAATGCAGCTTTCACCTTTGGTCCCATTCAACTGGGATGATTCTCAGAGAAAACAGATTAGCAGTGACACTGTTCTTTCTCTTGCAAAGAATATTTCACACAACTGCAGGGTCTGGTAGCATGGAAATGTGCAAACCTATGAGGAGACGGCCACATTCGCACTTTGGGCTTTCACAAGCTATCCAGAGAGAGGGTTCCCTGGAAGCGTGAGCAGTGTGCTGCGACACAGCAGCTACTCCATGAACTCACTTTCATTTCACAGTTGTATAGGAAGTAACGTCCAGAATTCCTAAAATTCTGAGGAAAAAATTTAATGCTTAAACATCTGGTTTTCTGGTTTGAAACATTACCATAAAATCAGATAGCAGCAATATCTTGGTAATACCTTTTCTTGAGAGGAAAAAAAATCCATAGTTGCAAAAAAACCGTACTTTTTTCAGGAATATTTTGTGCTTAAAATGTGTCTTGGGCAACTCTAGCAGCAAACCTACCCCAAGTGCTGTTGAAGAGTAAGATTTGTTTTTACGATAAAGCCACGCAGTTAAATGCAAAGATCCAGTCAGAAGGACTAGAATGGGTTGGTAGCCGAACTGTGAATCATTGAAATGCCCAAAGACCCCTTGTCCTAATCTGCATACGAGACAAACGTAAGTAAATGCCTTTATAGATGAGTTAGCTGTAAATTCTATGTAGTTTTATAGAGCCTTATAGATTAGGGAGTCTTCTAACACTTCTTGAATACATTTGACTGATGAATATACTATACTTCCACCCAAGCATCTTTGTAGGATTCGTGTCACAGGTTTTTCTAAGAAGATGCACAGGAAAGGCCATCATCTGGAAAGGCAAAGTCCATGATTGCCTCCTCAGTTCTTTGCCACAGAGACATTACTGTTGAGAATCACGCACCTTCCCGAGATCAGCAATGTAATTTTCAGATTATAATTTAGGAAATAGAAAGAAAATGTGAATTAAGCCTAAGCACAGGAGCCAGGAGACATTATGAACACTGTAGCTATTAATTCTCTACACAGAAGAATAAGTAAGACAGACTTTAACTACCTCTCTTTGGGGTGCATTTGACATTCCCCCTCTGCCACAGCGTGATGTTGCTTGTTTTCTGGGCAAGAGTCAGACCACCTCTGCTTTCAGCAATGCAATTTCCAGTGATGCTGACTGAGAAGAACCACTGTGGCTTTAAAATTAGTGTCGTCTTATTTGTCTTTTCAAGTTCATTTATGTCAGTTGCCACTGAAGCCAGAGTGCAATCTCTTTTTAATCATTTCTTCATTCCCCCTTGAATGGTCGCAGTATAGCCGGCTAGAAACTGAGATGAAAAACTCCACTTAATTTGGTTGCCTTTCATCAGGAACTTCACTTACTACAGAGCCACTCTATTAGACCACAGATGTCAAGGCAGCTCAAGACATTAGCTGTCAAAGTAACTCTCCGTAACCACCTGCTATTTACATGCAAAACATGCCTCCCTGTTGAGACTAAAACTGTAAACACATTTCTAGGAGAAAACTACTGGCTTAAGCTATGACAGAACTTTCTCTTTTTTGCTTTTATGTGATCTGGAAAAAATTCCCTTGCTGTCAAAATGAATGCAAGAAGCCCCATTTAGAAGAGCTCTTATTGCTTTAAATGCTTCCACAAAACTACTTTGATTTTAGTTTTGCAAAAAGGTTATAATTTATTTGTCTCTCTTCACTCCCATCTACCCCATAGCAACTGTGATTACATACAAATAATAAAATCTGATTGTCTTGCCTTGCAGTATGACAGAATCGCTGCTTCTGCTGCAATACTAATAGCTGGTTATTTATACCTTTGTGCTAATTCAGCTCTGCTGAATGATGCTTTAGAAGGTCAGCTTCTCATCCCTCTGTGACTGTTTGCTACTCAGCTGAACACGTGAGGTGTCTGTTTTCTCCAGATCCACTGAACAGCTATTGAATGACAGATAAGCCTTTTAGTTCCTTCACCCTCAGTTCATTCCTTCATCCTCAAGGCACATTAAAAAATAAGAGCTATTCCACTGGTAGCATGAGACTGTGGCTTAAAACTCTTGACAGGATCAATACCTTTTGGTGATCCGTGGTCTAGAGATGTTTGCTAACACCATATGGATGTGGGCAGATACTCTGTCACAACTTCTGCTGGTGAAACTGGTTGAATAGCGTAACTTGATTAAGCAGATGTCCAGTTCAGAGGCCATTTAATGTTTTAAGTTCCTACTTACGACAGTAGCACAAATAAGGTAGTGTTGTAACTGAAAAGTTGCAGAACTAAGCAGAGAGCAAATATAGACCTATTAGCGTTTGCAAACAGATCACACTTTTTTCTGAGAGGAACTGCTAAAGTGTATCTTTAGATACTGGTAGTCATCTAACTGTGTAAGAAAGTTCATTATTCAGGAATTTCAAGATCTTATCCTCCTGATATGAGAATCAGAGAGGTGTATTAGAAAAGCAGTAGTCGCTGCGTTGGCATCAGATGGAATTTCATCAAGATTAGATTTATTCCAGTACATTTAGGAAGTAATTATTGCCACAGAAATGTTATGCCAGTCTAATATTTTTTCCTGTTAATACAGAGCCCAAAATTCTGGGTTATGTCAGGCTTAGTTGGTGGTTTTAATGTAACAACTCTCTGAGCTTCTCGTCCTTTATTCCTTATATATTCTGAATTTCAGCTCCTTCTTGAGATTGAAAGGGGACATGGGGAAGAGGGTGCGACTGTATTACTGGAAAGAAATCTGCGTGTGGAATCCCAAGCAGGCAACTTCTTAACAAAACTGAGGATATTTCAACTCTGCAGAACTTAGTTTGTGCAGAAAGATAGATTAGGTGACCTATTAGGAGTTTTTCCATTTCTGATTTTATGCTTCTGAGAATACAATGCTTGCCACCAATGCCTGAAAGTCATTATTCCAATGCTCCTTTTCTGCTGATGAGAGAAACGCCCCTCAGAGATTTCTACAGGTTCTTGGCATCTAAGAGATGGCAAATTAGGCAGGGAAAATGGGAGTAAGTTAAAGCATTTTGTAATGCCTAAATGGAAAAATAATGGACTCCCATATCAGAATGTCCCATCTACCTACGAAAAACCTGAAAGGTTATTTTGATACGACTTTTTTGACTCATTTTACTCCTGTGTGTATTATGAGTAGAAAATGAAAATGATAAAACAAATTTGAAAGGTACGTAAATAAAACAGCAACCAGTAAATTAAAACGATCAGTTCTGGAAGTGCTGCTGCTGCCCCAGTCCCCAGAAGAAAGTTGTCCTTGTTGGGAGCGAGAAGGCAGACTGTCCAGGGTGCGGCAGCACAGCTACTCTCTTCTTTGGTGGAAATCAGGCAGCACCTGCGAATGACTGCAACAGCAGAGACTGCAAATTTGGGACTGCCCCCAGCAAATTATACAAAGGGCTTACTGCCTAAGGTAGCAACAAAGGGTACAAACTTAGTCAAGGCTAAATAAGAATGACAGGATTGTGCACTCCAATTAATAGTCTGCATACAGAAAGATGGATATTGCAAACATAACCATTTGTTTCCAGTTATATCTTTTAAGCAAAAGGCAGGGGGTAGGTTTTTTCTGATTTTATGAACAGAAGACAAAAGAGCAAATGCACCTTGTAGCTCTGAGGTTGCATATATTATATTTTGTGGCATCTCTTAGCAAGGAGAAAGCTAAATGCAGAAAAAACCCTAAAGCTAGAGATGCTCAAGGTTCCTTAGAATGAGATGTGAAAAGAGAAAAAGTGTTCTTTGGGGGAAAAAGCTTTCATGGATTTTTCTGACTGAATATGCTTTTGGACCTCTACTGGAATTAGCTATGGAGAGACTGTAACAGTATGTGCTGTACACATACAGCATGGAAATACTGATTGGTTTCATCACTATAATCGAGATACTTTAGTCATGTCATTCTGTTAAAATAATTACTTAGAAATTTCAAGTAGGACGAAAACTTGGAATAGCACAGCAGAGGCTCAGGTCCATCGTATGTAGCCTACGTATCTATTAATAAGGATTTAAAGTGATATCCTCAGCTGTTCTAAAATAATGGAGTGGTGCTGCTTTGCACCACCTGATTCCCACCCTACATCTTTTCAGCCTCATGCTACTGTAGGTATAATGTTGTAGCCAGTGACTGACTGAGTTTGACCTACGTATCCTAGAACAGAAGACAGGCCACACAGTTTCAGCTGAGATTGTGTCTCTGACAAAGGCTAGGACTTCAGGAAGCTCTACACAACAGGACTTTTTTTTTTAATTGTTAATTAGATATTTCTTTAAACAAGCAGACTCTTGGACATTTACCTAACATTCAGCTCTGTATTCTCCAAAATAATTACTGACGTGAGGTGAGGACTCTTTTCATGTCCTCTTTACCACAAGGCATTCCACAGAGAATTAGTTCAATGTTTTGGGCTTCCTGCAATCTCCTTTCCCAATAATTAGTTCAATTAGAACACAAATTCATCTTTTAACTCTAGTTTTTTATTGTAGAGGACTTGTATGTCATAGCTTCACTACTGTTCATAAGTTTTATAACAGATAGCTTCAGAGATATTTATTGTACAACATAAAAGAACAACAAAGGCTTTTGATTACTAGCCTTTGATCGAGACTAGATAAGTTGGCAAGCAGACGGATTGGGAGATGATAAAAGAGATAACCTTAAGTATGGCTTGCTACAATGGGGAAACAGAACTTAAGCAAATACTTAAATCCTGATTAAATGTATATTTCCTGAGTAGAAATGGGCTCCTGAATTGAAGATTTCCTTAGGTAAAACATTTATTGACCTTACTAGTTAAGCAGATACAGCCTCTGTATTACAGTGACTGGGATTGGTTCTTTTGCGTTGGGTTTGTGTCAGTGTCATAGGCTGATTTTTATACAAAAGCACATGACAATAATTCTTGGAGATGTGGAGAACACCCAGAAGGTAGCAGGATTTGGGTGGCTTTCCTGTGTCACAGTTTGGAGTTGGGGAAGGAGCCTCAGTGGTGCAGGCTTCCAGACTAACTCCAGCCAGAAGGATGCCTCAAGGATGACTCAACATATGGAAGTATAGCACAGAAGCCAATATTAGAATCATTACTGAAAAAATAATCCTGTCTAATACCAGAGTGCTTGGCACTGGATTGAGAAACTGAGGATATCACAGTTTACACCACTTTGAACTGAGGTCCTTGACAATGTTTTCAATCAAACTACCTACAAATACTGTATAAATTTAATCATCGTTAGAACAATCTGTGTTATACCTTTTTGTGTGATAAATAACAGAGTATTTATTCAGAAAGTGTATTACTAATATTGATGCAGATATACTGACCTATGCTGTCGTTGCTCAACTGTTGTTTTTTCTATGGTGCAGTAAATTTACACTACCAAAGAGTAAACAAGGATCTTTTGGGTTTTTTTCCTGCCACTTAACTCCATTGCAAATCTGGAATAGTACATTGAAGTGATTTGGGCTACACTGTGAGAATGGGGCCAAACATCAAGATTTTCATGACCTCCTTTACCTCTAGTATGCTTACAGTAGTTCCAGGCGGTAGCTTTTTCTTTGAATTATTAATTTATCCACATTTCAGATCATAGTTCACTGGAGAGAGCAGCAGCTGAAGAACCTCTCCTTCTTGGGAGTGATGGGCTTGTAATGAACGTTGTTGTCTCCTTCCTAAGCAGCACCGCTGAGGGATGATGATGGAAAAGGTAAAACACACGTTTAATGAAGGGGGGAGGTAATAGTGAACAGTAGAATTGCTGCTTCTTATCTGGACGTTGTTTTCCTCCAGTGCTATTTTCATCCTGAAGGTCTGAGTTACTGAGCAAACAGGTGCTTTTAAAGGCACCATTATTTCTATGTGCAATTAAGCCAAAGGATAAATATGCATTCTAGCTCTGAAGTTAAAAGCCAGAGGTTTTCTGCCCATTCATATTCTATGCATTTGGGCTTCAACTTTCATGAAAGTCAGATTGTCTCCCTGCATGAACACTAAATTCAACATAAAGAACAAAACTAAATTAGGAGATGAGTAGTTTAAGTGAACTGTTAAATTTCAATCCTGACTTTTATTAAGTGGCTGTTATGTTTCTAGGTACCTGAAAATTTAGCTTCTATACATTAAATATATATTAAAGGATAATTCTTAAAAATCACTAGTACAACTTTTTAGAATAGACTAAAATATAATATACATGCTTATATTAATATTTTTGTTATTTGATTAGAATTCATCAATAAAACTAGCTTTTAATGATCCTTTTTGAACATTTTTTCTTACATTGATGCCGTCCTTTGTAATACTGTATAATGAATACATTTAGAAGCATCCTGTGAGTTTTTGCTTCATGTACTTGACATGATTCTGGCCTTTTAACTTTTAAAACATTTCTCCAATTAAGTTCTTCAAGCCCTTAAGGCTGTCCACAGCTGCTGCAAATTGATTTCTCCCATGATGATATTTAGAATCCCTTGCTGAAACACGAGAGGGCAAAACCCCAGCATTTTTTAATATCTCTTTTTTATCCTTTTGGACTTACTGTGCATTTTTAAAGGTAATCTGAAAGTTGCATTTTTCCTTCCTTTCTTCTTCATCATCTCCCCCTACACTGATCATCTTGAAAATGATTATTTCTAAAGGCCATCTTATCCAGGGTTAATCCTTGAAAATGTCCCACCTAGTACCTTTTTTTAGAAGAAATCTGAAGTGTAAATGAGAAGGCCTGAAAAATTATTGAGAAATACAGAGTTGTAGCTATAGTAGTGTAAAATGATAAGGTTGTTTATGTTCAAATGTTTGCCCATTTTTGCAGTTGAGGTATTAGCCAGCAGTAACCCATGTGGAATCACTCATTATTGGTGAAGTCGAGCATAGCCTGGGAGCTGAGCACCACTTAACTCCTGGAACTCCCGTTGAGATTTAAGTGATGGAGAGGCCTTGTACTAGTCTTCTAGATGGGAATCAGCTCTTCATCTCATCAAAAAAATGTTTCTCACTACTGTAGCCTTACTGTCGTTGCTCAACTGTTGTTTTTTCTATGGTGCAGTAAATTTACACTACTGAAGAGTAAACAAGGATCTTTTGGGGTTTTTTTCTGCCACTTAACTCCATTGCAAATCTGGAATAGTACATTGAAGTGATTTGGGCTACACTGTGAGAATGGGGCCAAACATCAAGATTTTCATGACCTCCTTTACCTCTAGTATGCTTACAGTAGTTCCAGGCGGTAGCTTTTTCTTTGAATTATTAATTTATCCACATTTCAGATCATAGTTCACTGGAGAGAGCAGCAGCTGAAGAACCTCTCCTTCTTGGGAGTGATGGGCTTGTAATGAACGTTGTTGTCTCCTTCCTAAGCAGCACCGCTGAGGGATGATGATGGGAAAGGTAAAACACACGTTTAATGAAGGGGGGAGGTAATAGTGAACAGTAGAATTGCTGCTTCTTATCTGGACGTTGTTTTCCTCCAGTGCTATTTTCATCCTGAAGGTCTGAGTTACTCAGCAAACAGGTGCTTTTAAAGGCACCATTATTTCTATGTGCAATTAAGCCAAAGGATAAATATGCATTCTAGCTCTGAAGTTAAAAGCCAGAGGTTTTCTGCCCATTCATATTCTATGCATTTGGGCTTCAACTTTCATGAAAGTCAGATTGTCTCCCTGCATGAACACTAAATTCAACATAAAGAACAAAACTAAATTAGGAGATGAGTAGTTTAAGTGAACTGTTAAATTTCAATCCTGACTTTTATTAAGTGGCTGTTATGTTTCTAGGTACCTGAAAATTTAGCTTCTATACATTAAATATATATTAAAGGATAATTCTTAAAAATCACTAGTACAACTTTTTAGAATAGACTAAAATATAATATACATGCTTATATTAATATTTTTGTTATTTGATTAGAATTCATCAATAAAACTAGCTTTTAATGATCCTTTTTGAACATTTTTTCTTACATTGATGCCGTCCTTTGTAATACTGTATAATGAATACATTTAGAAGCATCCTGTGAGTTTTTGCTTCATGTACTTGACATGATTCTGGCCTTTTAACTTTTAAAACATTTCTCCAATTAAGTTCTTCAAGCCCTTAAGGCTGTCCACAGCTGCTGCAAATTGATTTCTCCCATGATGATATTTAGAATCCCTTGCTGAAACATGAGAGGGCAAAACCCCAGCATTTTTTAATATCTCTTTTTTATCCTTTTGGACTTACTGTGCATTTTTAAAGGTAATCTGAAAGTTGCATTTTTCCTTCCTTTCTTCTTCATCATCTCCCCCTACACTGATCATCTTGAAAATGATTATTTCTAAAGGCCATCTTATCCAGGGTTAATCCTTGAAAATGTCCCACCTAGTACCTTTTTTTAGAAGAAATCTGAAGTGTAAATGAGAAGGCCTGAAAAATTATTGAGAAATACAGAGTTGTAGCTATAGTAGTGTAAAATGATAAGGTTGTTTATGTTCAAATGTTTGCCCATTTTTGCAGTTGAGGTATTAGCCAGCAGTAACCCATGTGGAATCACTCATTATTGGTGAAGTCGAGCATAGCCTGGGAGCTGAGCACCACTTAACTCCTGGAACTCCCGTTGAGATTTAAGTGATGGAGAGGCCTTGTACTAGTCTTCTAGATGGGAATCAGCTCTTCATCTCATCAAAAAAATGTTTCTCACTACTGTAGCCTTACTTCTAATGGTTCACTACAGAGTTTCTTTGTATTTGATCCAAAGACTTGTGAAAACATTTGGAGGGCATTTGTTTGGTTTCTGGATATACCTGCACATCAGCACGTGAGCATGTCTGACCTGGCTTTTATCTACATAGCTTGTGTAACACATACAATGAAGACATTGTGGCATAGATTTCAGCATTAAATCCAGTATTGTAGGTCTCTTCAGGCCTATAAAATTAAAACCGTGTGTCTTAACAACAGGTTAATTAGGTTAAAGATAACATACACACACACACACACATATATATACACACAGAGATATATATACATGTATATGTACGTATGACATGCATGTGCTACCATTATGGCAGTGTCCCATAGCACAGTGGACACAGAACAACTGAAATTGTTCTGTTTTGTAACTAGTTTTGCTAGTTACGTGTTTTCTGCTTGGGTGGTGTGTTGGCTTAGCTAGGTCACATCACACTGTTTCTGATTTTTGATTGGATGGCTTTTTTTTTTTGTGTGTGTGGAAAATCAAAAGATGACAAGCAGGTCCCTGATGGGGGATTTACGGAAATTCCATCCCGAGTGTTTGGAAGGATGGTCAAATCTCCAAAAATTACTGATTTTCTGAAGTTAACAAACAGCCAAAAATATCAAGGATCTGTATTGCTTTACAAACAAAGAAAACTAAGTAGTTAAGCTAAAGATGTCCAGTTCCTAACATGGTTGTAAATTCCCGTATTTTGCTTGGACGTTGATCAGGTGCAGATCCCCATTAAGGGAAAAGGTTAGGGAAAAGTTACAGTCATAACCGGGCGGACAGGATAACTCATGTTAGCCATCATTTAAGTAATTTAATTTATGCCACGCCACAGACAGAACATAGATAGATCTCTGCAGTCACGAATATATTTGTATGGTTTTATATCTCAAGCTTTTCAAAGTAGTCCTTATAGCTTCCATGATAACCTGTTAGTAACTGTGAATTTAGGAATTTGGTTTTCCTCAGACCATTGTGTAAGTGTTTAGTGATTGAGTATTGCACTAAGCTTTTTTGGTATGCTGGGATTTCAAATGAGTATCTGAACATTGATGAATGGGGTTTTACTATTGCTGGAAGTTCAAATTTGGCCAATGAACCTGTTACTTACAACAGGGTGTATGAAAGCGGTGATTGAATTGGCAAGCATCAGAAATAAAGATGTTATGATATTATTTAGTTTGACATTTAGTCTTGATCCTCTCATTAACCACTGAAATCTCCTACTCCAGTAAATTCAGGGAAGACCCCTCCCCTCTAAGCACTTTGTTTGATAAAGGCTAAAATATAATTCCTTAAGTTTCCAATCTCATTAGTTTGACATTACATCAGTTTGCTTACATAATTTTTATTTGCACACTGTTATTGATGGACATTTAGTACTAAATTTCAATCTGCAGTGAAGTAAATTCCAGACAGGCGGCCGATTAGGTAACACAATGATTAAGTCTCTGTTATCAGGAGCACCGTGGCTCTTTTAAAGAGTATGCATGGTTTAATTTCATCTCATCTAATTGTTAACAGCGAGCTGCCATTGGTTCATTAAAAACCTTGCCCATCAAAATAACAACAGTCTAATGACTTTATATAAAGGTCTGCTTCCAAGGGGCTTTGTTGTTCATGGTAGACACAAATTAGTATGAATTATTCTGAGATTTTTTTTCAGTTACTACATTTTATCATAATTTTAAAAGCCATGTGTTGGAATCTAATTTGCTTCCTAACTTATTTTTAACATGTAAATGAGGAAGAAAGAAAACAAATTTTTCTAGTAATAGCCTGACTCTTTAGTGTCTTGTTCAGGCTTTTTTTTAGGTTAATTGCTTCTTCTCCAAATTAACATTATGCCAGCTAAGCTCATTGTCATATTTATCCATATTTTCAATGGTACATGCTAATTTGCTGACAGTTTTTCATTGCAATAACTTTGAGAGAATTTGCATTATTCTCAGAGTTTGTGAGCTTTTTTGAATTAAGAATGAAAAACTCAAGTAATTTTCATATGAATATTTACAAAATAAAAAAATAATAATAGTTTGCCTATACTTTGTTTTAAGTAACAGAATAGTTGAGCAAATTTTGGTCTCCAAAAATGTAATATCTTAATTCACTTTCAGACACTCAGTATTAAAAGTTCCTTTAGCTATTGTATCTTCACTGCTTTGCTGCCTTTTTTTCCTATATGGTTTAAGCTAACTAAATGACAAATTATAAAAATGTGTATTTCACATTTTTTAGTATAATTTTAAACATGGTTTGAAAAAGTTAATATCGAACAACAAAGCATAAGAAGGCGTCTCTCCAAACTTCTGCCTTAAAATGCAACCTGTAGCCAGAGAAAAGTAACTGAACGTATTGAAAATATTTACATAAAGTCTCTTGGCACAAATAGCAGCAATGTGTAATTATCTCCTTGTTATGCTCTGCTCACTGATTAGCATTGAAGGGGAGGGACTAGGATGGAATAGGCATAGCAGGAAGGCAGCCAGCACATTAGCTGCCACTTGTGTATACATAACTCTTAATAAATCAAATTGGCAAAGTATCAGCTGGCAGTTAGTTGCTGTATGTGTTGTGCAGTAGTCTTATACAAAATGTAATTTTTTTGACATAATCAATAATTATTATTGGAGACATCACAATTAAACAGTTAGAAGCAAGTTATTAAACTCTGTTGATGGTGTTTTCTGTGAGAGGTAATGAACTGTGCATACTAGAATTAATCTTACTGGTTTCCACAGAGTTTGACTCCAAAGCCACTTCAAGCAAGACATCAACTGACAGCAAGGTTAGAAGCTTTCATCATTACGACAGACTCTAACCATCACGCTATGTCCTGAAGGCACAATATTTTTTCTCTCTAGCTTTTGTGTAAATCTTAGTGAATACTTAAACATGCCACACAGTGCTTATTTATGTTAGCAAGCAATTAGTTTTCCACTGTCTTAGAAACTTGATCCATGAAAACAAAGAGCATATCCATTATAACTAAGTTTTCACATCTTTGAACTTTTTCCTATTCTAACGAGAAACTCTGTTTAGTCCCAGTTGTTCAGATTTTCATCTTTTCAGCACTGAAATTTCTCTTTTGAAGCTTGACATTGATAACCAGAACTCATTGGTATTGCTCCTTTGTTATAGCCTTATTTACTGTATCTCAATGCTGCACAAGTTATACTTGCAAATACTATAAAACCATGCAGGAGCAAAGGCCATTACTGATTCTGATAATCCTCCTGAATACGAGCATCTTGCTTGGGAGTGGGCAACAGAGACTAATGTGAACAATTCAAGGTCATTCTCTGGGCCAGCAGAAATCGGGATGCCATGAACCTACATTTATTTTGCAATGTGAGGTGGAATACTTGCTCTAGTCAAAAGAAGCTCTGTATATGCATAAATATGTATATATGTATATCATAGAATCAGAGAATAATTCAGGTTGAGAAGAGACCTCTGGAGGTTAGCTAGTCTAATACCCTGCTCAAAGCAAGGCTAACTTCTGAGTTAGTTAAGGTTGATGAATTTTGGGTTTAGGTTTTTATTCCTGTAAAAGTTGGGTTTAGAAGGTGTGAATAAAATGGATTGAACAAAAGGAACAATCAGAAGATAGGTGGTAAAAAAAACCAAAACCGGAGGAGGAGTCTGAGGGAGGTTGTCTTTCCAAAAATTGGAAGGAAAAATAAAAGGAGGGGAGAAAAGAGAAAAATCAGCAAAGTAGGCATGAGAAAAATCTCTCTCCCATAATTCAGCCTAAAGGCTTTTCTGGTAGCAGCATCCTCATCAGACAGTGGAGGAGAAGTGAGGATAGCTGAGAAGAGCGATGTATAACTGCATGCAGTTTTTGCTTGACTGAAAAATAGCAGATGAAATGTGTATTTCTGTTGTTTCAGAAGATGCCATGAAACAGCACAGTGTTCTTTTTATTTATAATAGTTTTGCTGTCTGTCTGTGGTGGGTTGTCTGCGGCTGGCTGTCAGATGCCCCTCCAGCCGCTCC
>NW_008795322.1:767752-777083 GCF_000699145.1 Aptenodytes forsteri | reverse complement strand
AAACATTCCAGGTCAGGTTGGACGGGGCTCTGAGCACCCTGATCTAGTTGCAGATGTCCCTGCCCATGGCAGGGGGGTTGGACTAGATGACCTTTAGAGGTCCCTTCCAACCCAAACTATTCTATGATTCTGTGAAACAAAGACAAAAACTAAAACATCTTTCCCCCAGGCCACCAGTTTTGCTGCTGTGCCCAGCTGTGCCCTGCGGTGCGTCCATTACGGAACCGTCTGGAACCGCCTATGCCCGGCACAGGGCAGCCCCAGCCTCTCCTCACAGGGGCCACCCCTGCGGCCCCCTGCTGCTGCCGAAACCTGGACACATACCCCCAGAATGGTAAAAGCTTGTAATTTAATTTATACTGTTGCGTTTAACAATAGATATTAATTGGGCTTTTCAGAAACACTTTTGTGTCCAACATTTTAAGAATGTATGTTAAAATTTTCATTCGATGATAGTTCAAGTACAGAATGTTTTGAGTAGACAGCTTCACAGCAACAGGTGCCGATCAAATAAGGTTGTGTACAGGTTCACCGGGGTGCAGGGGTGAGCTGAAGTTGTACATGTGACATATCTGTGATCTCAGGTGCCGCTTTTATTAGACTCAGCGTTTTGGGGTACAACATAAAATTTACATTCAGCTTTAACATAAGCAGTAGAGGAGAAACAGGGGCCGTGTTACCTCTTCAGAGTGTGGAGATGAGTCTGGAGATTTGTTCATGTTCTGTTTGGTACTTCTTGAAAGATGAGAGAATTCATCAGAGTGGAGGATGCCTTCAGAAGGAAAGAGTGAGGAACTCAGTTCTGATAATGGTGGGATTTTTGCTTTTCAGCTACTCCTTCCCAGGACAAAAGAAAAAGTTACATTAGAAAGTGTATCCCCTTTGCCCCCATCCCCCCCTCCTAATTAATACACTACTTAGAAAAAGATATCATACCCCAATGGCCAGTTATTCGTTAGGAAGACATGAGAAACCTCTGAGTTGGATGTAGTGCTTCTAAATGTTGTTAGATAATATTCGTAGAGAAAAAAAGCTTTCTAATACTGAGAAAGCATATTCATCACAAGTAGAACAAATGTATGTACTAAGCTGCTTCAAAGTCTTGCTGAGAGTAGTGTTTCTGAATGGAAAGGGAAGTTGGTGTTTCTCCCTGGAATATTCAGTCTGTACACCCAATTAGGGCTTACAGAGGCAATGAAGGCTGTAACTATACTAACGGAGAAGCAGCAGAGTTGTTTTAGCATGGTACTCCACCTGAATTAATATCTTCCACTTCTTTGCAAGGTTAATTAGTGCCGGTTGTGATGGGGATACTAGATAAGTACATGTTAGGTTGAAATAGCTGACTCATTTCCCGTTTTAAGCTGAGCAGATGTATGATGGCAGCCATGGATTTTTGGATACTCTTAATTTTTGCAATATATGAGCCCCTAGCCCCAAAGTAGGTAGATTTTTGTTCTTATTACTTTGTTTATTTCTTCTTTTCACATTTTTCTATTAGCATTAGTCTCAAATGAAATACCAGATTGTTTTCTATAGATATATAGCCAAAACTATGTTGGCTTAAAAATTGAAGGTTTTATTTACGCCCTATTCCCCCTGTAACAATCTTAACAGCTTGCTACATAAAATAATTAAAAACTGAGCTTTGCTGTTTCTCTTTTGAAAGAGCTCCTGTCATTTTTAAACCTCTTCTAAACATCTGTCCTGCCGTTGCTCTCTGTCAGAACGTTTAGACAATTTGTGATATATTTTTCCTACTATTGACAATGCAGGCAAAAACAAATGAACACCTACTGGGTTGTATGCTGCTTCTGCAGTGACAATTATCTGAGTATAACATGGTAATTATGTGACAAATGCCCTTGTACGTAGTGAGGGGGAGATCTGTTATTCTCCAGTGATACGGTTGGATGCACCTCATTAGAATTCTGTTTCCTTCTGAAAAGATTTTCTTCTGAACAAAAATGAATGTGTTGCTACATGGTAACTTATTATTAAATTTGTAATTTATGGTAATTTTTAGGTACAGTGACTGTCTTTCGGTCTTTGTTTCCTGAAGGAATGCCAAGCACCCAGATTTCCCATCCAAGTGCTTTTGCAAACTTCACCTCATGTTTTACAACATCTCAGTAAAATAGGGAAGGTAGCCTATGAACTATAAATGAATGACTGGGGTTCAAATCACAGAGAGGGTCTTAGCTATTCTGGGAGTATATTGTAGGTAAGGGGAAAAAAAAATAAAAGACAGAAAATTTTTTTCTGCTCAGTTAGAATGGACTTAGACTTCTACTGGCAAATTACTTGATCAACAACATTAAAACTGTATCTCCCACATACCATTCATAGGAGATTTTTTTTTAGTATTGGTTGGACAGTGTATGTTGAAGGTCAACAGACCCATTAATTGACCTGTAGTTAATTTTGAAATATCCAAGATAAAATCTCCTTCTGTATTATTCAGGTATGCAGGGTCCCTGTATCATCAAGCATATTCAGGTACACAGGCTTAGAAGTTGCTGTTCCTTCCTAATAATTTGTTTAGTGCTAAAAAAGTGCAAAGTTGCATTTTTTAAGCCTACTTCCTCTCATTTGTTGTGAAAGAAAATGCACTTCAGGTTTGCTAGTTACAGATAACTTTTAAATTTGTGAATATTGCTTTTTCTGAAAGTTGTACAAGATATCCTATGTCATATATCTTTTCCCTTGTCCTTCATTTCCATGACTGATTTGATCAGAAGTTAATATACGTACCTGTTCTGTTCTAGAAAGACCAAACACACTAAGTCATATCCTGTCTGGATCTTGCTGATTCCTACTGAATAACTTCTTCACGTTAGTGACCAAGAGATACGTATCTCTTTTAAGCCCGAATTTTTTGTTTGCTTGGTTGGTTTTTGGATAAGAAATCCTGATACCATCTTTGAAGGCGAAGAGATCTTTGGGGATGAGAGGAAGTTGTCTTGTCTGGGCATGGCTGAACTGCATTGCAGAATGGCCGCATCCCACAGTTCCATCATGTTTGGCCACATTTTATGTACTTCTAATGGCTGAAGTTCCTGCAGTCAACTGATGCAAGATTAGATTTTCAAACAGGCTAATTTTCTAGACTCTTCTACTAGCTTCAGAAAGCTTGAAGTATGACTACCACTCACCCTAAATTAAAAAGTATTAGCGTACTTGCCATCTTTTTTGGCTGCCTAAATTATGATAGCTGGTCTTAATGAGATTTAGGGTTTCTTTTCTCTGTGGTTTCACCGAGGAAACCTCTGCTTCCTTCTGTGAATCCCAAAAAGATGTTGTCCTTTTTCTTCACTTCTCTTTTCTGAAGAAGCCAGCAGCTCCGCAATTGATTTTAATCTGCAATCAAACAGAAATTGAATTTTAGAAAAACTATCCATCCTATTCTCAGAGGCATAAGTATTACTTCTGTTCATCCAGTCAACTGGTTTAGTACAGCACCAAGTAGCCTAACTACTGAATAAGTATCATGGAAAATTTGCCGGATCTTGAGAAGAAATAAAGGAGCACTGCCTTTCCTGGATGGAAAGAGAAAAAAAAATCAGTTAGGTGAAGATGGGTGCAGCAGAGAAGAACACTGAAAAAAAAGTTTGTTGTGAGCTACAAAATAAAATTTTGGTAATATTTTAAATATAACATGAAAGAAATTTCTTTTGTTTTCAAATTCTCTGGTATTGTTATCCGGCAGCTATTTCCTACAATATAGAAAATAGTTTGATGGGATTAATTCTTTGGCTCATCAGGCTTCACAATATTTGTTTAATATAGCTACAACATTCTGGAGTCACCCGTAGAACTTACCCTAATACACATGTCTACCTACATATATTAGCATGCACACAGACATATAGATGTTTAAATGTGTTATATCTCAGTTTGTATATGTCGGTGCATATACATGGTGCATAGACACGATGTATGTCTCATGTCTGACAGACATGTTAGCTTAAAATAAAATAGAAATCTGCATTTATTATTTACTTCAGTAGACTGTCTTTCAATGGACTGTTCTTTTAACTGAAAAAGCAGGTAACGTGCATATCCTCTCCGGCTGTACTAAACTATCAGTGAGTTTGGGGAGGGTGGGGGTGGTTACTGTGTTGTTTGGTTTTTTAAGCAGAAGTACATTCATCTTCCTCCTTGTGGAATTTATACTATGATCTACTTCAGGAATATTTGTTCTTCACAGGATTTTACAGTACTCAGACGTGCATTTTGGAGAGTAAATGCTTTCATTTCTACTGGACATCCAAAAAAGTAACTGTATGTGGCCAGCTGTTACACTACAAAAATCATGCAGGACAGATGTTTGTTAAAATGACTAGGATTAGAATAGATATAGTGCAACCTTCCTATTTTCTCAATAGAATTAAGTTGCAGAAAAAGAACTTACACTGATTAAATATTTTCAAAGTAGATACTTGCACATTAGAAGCAATAGCAATGGTCAGCAAAATTGTCTGATAATCTTTAGTGCCTTAGCATGAACTAATGCTGCTCCAGTCATGTTTGTTAAAATGACTAGGATTAGAATAGATATAGTGCAACCTTCCTATTTTCTCAATAGAATTAAGTTGCAGAAAAAGAACTTACACTGATTAAATATTTTCAAAGTAGATACTTGCACATTAGAAGCAATAGCAATGGTCAGCAAAATTGTCTGATAATCTTTAGTGCCTTAGCATGAACTAATGCTGCTCCAGTCAAAAAGAAAAAAAAAAAAAAGTTATAATAATAGTGACGTGCTTACATGACCCTGGTGCAGATTTTCTGGAAGTTGCACTGTATTTGTTTTTGTTCCTTCTGCTCTGTGTGGAAAGTGTAGCTGCATGTTTATTCCCCCAAAATTACCTTACTTTAAAAAAATGATTGTCGGTAACATAACTGCAACGAAAGAGCCCACTAAATTACTGTCTGAAAAATGTCATCATCAATGTTTTGTTCACTTATAAGTGTGCTTTTGTGTTGCAAATGTGCTACAGTAATTTTCTTTCATTTCAGCTATTACAACAGCATAAGTCATCTCAGTTACAAGCTTAGTTCCATTGACTATGATTTTTGTAGTAACAAACTCTTTTCCACTGTAACAGCAATTCAGCTACTGGTATAATCATATAGCCAGCATTTCCCCCAACTGACCTTGATCATCTAAAAAAAAAAAAAAAAAAAAAAAAAAAAAATCTGTGCTACAAAGTGTTTGCCTTAGACTTTTCTTTTTTTCCATGGGATCAGAATTTATGTTGGAAAGGACTAGCTCATGTTCAAATGATATGCAAGAGAAAGTCTTTGAAGGATCAAAAACATACTGAAATTTAATTCCTACAATCTCACTTTTTATGTAAAAACCCTTTAACATTTTTGTAATAGTCTTCTCTAGAGTTTGAATAGGAATCTATAAAACTTTAAAAACACATGCAATGTAATAGAGAATCGTATATCTGTTGTAAAATTCTTCAGACTGCTTTAAAATTTGTAGATATAAGTTATAGTTTGCAAATTAAATTTTATAGGCATCTTCAATAAGAATAGATTTCAGATTAAAATGAAATAAAAGGCACTACTCTCGCATTTTACCACAGTGTGTTGTGGGGTTTTTGTTGTTGTTTTTAAAATGAATATAGGAGTACAGGGAAGGTGGGTCTCGGTATAGAATTTCATATGGCCAAAACTAATTTTTCCAAGGAAATAATTCTAAGACATATTTTGGTAAGAACATCCATATATCTGAATTTTTTCCTCACAGGTTCAGGGGAAGCTGTTATTTGTGAGATAAATCTTAACTTGCAAACAAGCTCTTTCTGGAGACTAGTGTGTAGAAGTTATCTACGAAGAGAGAGCTGGTGAGTAAGTTATTGCGAGTATCACTTTTGCCAAAGGTTTATAGCATGTTTATAGCATGCAGAATTTATCAGGACAACAGTTTTGTAGCCTGCTACAAAATTTCAGTGTGAAGTTTGCGAATTAAAAGTATGAAGTAAAACATATAGTTGGAAAGCCATTATAAATAATTTTACTGTTTGAACTGTGATCCCGGTCTGATAGATGAAATTAAATGTGTGCTATCTTTTTTGGTTATTTTATTCCTCTTAATAAAATTACACAAATAACTGAACATATAGGACTCTACAATGAATTTGGAGTTTGACTCTTGAAAATGTGAAGTGTTATAAGAGTATAGAAGGGTATAATTTGCTGGTTTATACAAATGACAGATACTGTGGCTACTTCAGCTCTTAAAGTGGTATCCTTAGAGTTGGATATTGACATCGATATTACAATTTTAAAATCATTGATCAAGCTCTGTAGAGATTATGTGGGATGCTCTGTTTGCCACTATTATGTGCAAAAAGAGAACTCATTAACTTGGCCAAACTGCTTTTTTTGTTTGTGTGTTTAACTGCAATGCCAAGTACAATGACATTACATTTGGATGGAGTTGTCCTGTAGTACCTCAGCAATAGAAGGTTAGACATATTTGAAGGAAATGGCAATAGGAGTGTCACCAGAAGGAGTGTCCCAGTGTCACTGGGAAATAAAGCGGGGGTAAGTGAGGAGGAAAACGTGACACGGCTGTGCTGCTAGTCAGTTTAGAGCAACATGTGCCATGTGAAGGGAGCATAACAGGCAGCCTGGGCCAGGCTCTTGGGTTTGGGGGTGTGCAGCCCTGAGCCCTGACGTTCCTGATCTGCCAGTCTGCAGCTAGGAGCAGCTTTTGACATGCAGGGCGTGTTGAGCCCTTGGGAGATTTTTCAGAAAGGAAAAAAGACACTTGTGAGAGGATTTTCCAAGTGACTTGAGTTCCGTTTGTTAGTGAAATACTTCCTTTGCTTCAATAACAGTTTCTTTGGTCTCCCCAGTAATACACAACGAGAAACCAACATGCTGAGAAAACTGCAGTGCAGTGTGCTTTCCTTCAGACATAAGGCTATGCATGACCATGAAGGCCTTCAGTAAGGGTATCTGTTGCTGTTACTCATTCAAGTGTTGTCCCACATGTCCCTGCTTCTAATGGGATAGGCCTGTGGCTGATTTCATTCACTGCTGTTAATAAATTGTGCTTTCATTTTTTTCTCTCCCATACTAACTCCTAGTGGTGAAAATCAGGACTCCACAGGCTAACTAATACTGAGCACAAGCATAGTAATAACTATCAAGTGCATTTACTTACAGCTGTTTTAGTGATTCTCATGATCTTCAGAAAAGCCATTTGCATATCATTTCTGATGCCATTCTTACAAAACACAATTAATTCATCAAATGTGTTTTGACAAGACTTTTTAAACCTTTTCATAAATACCAGTTTTGTTAAGTAGCCTACATTTTCAACTATCAAAAGTGCTAATGATAAAATACTAGGTAACTCTTAAAGTGGAAAGTGATGAGGTGTGCTCCTCATTTCAGTCTATGTAAAAGTAGAAAATACTGTACACACTCACACAGAGCGAAATAATCATATCAGTATAGATCTCATCCTCTCTGAAGGCAGAATAGTTTGCATTAACTGTAGCTGAATGTGTGAGTAACAGAAGCTTGCAATGTTTCCCGGTCTACCTGTGGAAGTCATTGCATTTCTGAAATATGCAGTGTGTTGGGGGGGAAAATGCATGCAAGTAGAACTCGGCTTCCCTCCTACCTAAACCTAAATGGTTTTACGTGAGTGGAATGCATGAGGCTCAGGAAATTTAATTTCAGGTCACAAAGCTGTTCCAGCCTTCAGGCTCTAATAATCAATGGCCGCTCCTGTGCAGGGTGCTGAGGTCATATGGGCATTGAAAGCATTCAGTCAATAGTGTTTCCACTCTCCTGCTTTTGCTGCAACCTTTTCTCTTACTGGTGCAGAGACTCTGGTTGCATCCAATGCTCTCTGCTGCCCTGCAGTCTTCTGAGATGAGGCATGCAGTAGAGCTAAGGACATCATACAAGAAAATGTAGCCACTTCAAAGGTTTTTTTATTCAGCATGGAGAGGGAGATGACATTATCTGGTCACAGATAAAATTGGGCTCCCTCGCATCACTGCCGCATTTCATCCTCAGTTGAATAGTTTCTTGGTGTTTGTCATAAGGAAACATTCTTCTTCTCATGCATGTAATTTCAAGCTAATTTGTTATTTATCAATGGATAGTTACACTAATATATGCTATTATAGTTGTACATAATTTATATACACTATATATTATACAGTATAATACTTGGATGAAGTACAATCTCTTTGATTAAGTTAGTACAAGGTGGAAAGACTTGAACCATGATCATCTTGCTAAACATCTGTCTGGACCACAAAAAGTAACAGATCGTAAGAATTGAGAGCTGTGTTACATAGCCTACGAAGAGTTTGCCTGCTATGTCTTGTGTCACCATCGTGGTTTTATTCCTTATTCTGGTCTTCATTATTCTGCAGCAGGACAAAGAGCATGTGATGAACACTGGTTAGCAAAAGATACTGCTTGTACACAGACTGTTGCATTAGCATTTTCCAGTCTGGACCATGAAGCTTAGTAAAATAGCACCCTCCTAGCCTTTGAGAAATCTCAGTCTGTGTTGCAGTGAAATGTGCTGTGAGAGTTTTAAGAATCAGTAACAATAAATCGCATTAAAAGCCAATTTGTTTCTCAAAAAACTGAGAGTCAGTTCTAACCATAGACAGTATTTAATGATAAAATGATACTACTTTATGTAAAAGTAAAAAAGCCAAACTATGTCAAGCTTACTGAGAGAAGGTGCCATTGTCTTCTCCCCTGTTTTCTCATGGGAGTCCATGCCTTGTCTTGTATAGTGGAAAATTGCATTTTCTGTTTAAACTTAACAAAAGGCAGAAACAAACAAAGAAGCTAACAGATCTGTTTACAACCAGAGCTTACTGTATTTAAAGGTTGGTTTGAATTCCATTGAAAATGTTTTCTGAATAAGATAATAGTTGACTTAAAAGATTAAGGATAGCAGACTTGTATTTACTGTAATCCCTGGATTTTGTCATTAAAGCCAAAGAAATTTTGTTTTAAAATAAAAGTGAGTGCATACAAAGTCACATATTCTCACCCACGGTGGCTGCCTTAAAGAACCACCTTGGCATTAGCCATTCCTGTGCTAGAGGCTATGCAAGAGCACTGGCTGTCGTGACTAAACCTTGTAATCCCAGGGCTGTTGTACTGGATCTGTGTGCTGGTTTTGGCTGGGGTAGAGTTAATTTTCTTCACGGTAGCTAGTATGGGGCTGTGTTTTGGATTTGTGCTGAAAACTGTTGATAACACAGGGATGGTTTCGTTACTGCTGAGCAGTGCTGACACAGGGTCAAGGCCTTTTCTGCTTCTC
>NW_008795322.1:767285-767714 GCF_000699145.1 Aptenodytes forsteri | reverse complement strand
CTCCTCACCCCACCCATCCAGCGAGTAGGCTGGGGGTGCCCAAGAAGCTGTGAGGGGACACAGCCGGGACAGCTGACCCCAACTGACCAAAGGGATATCCCACACCATATGGCGTCATGCTGAGAATATAAAGCTCAGGGAAGGAGGAGGAAAGGGGGGGACGTTTGGAGTGATGGTGTTTGTCTTCCCAAGTAACCATTACACGTGATGGAGCCCTGCTTTCCTGGAGGTGGCTGACCGCCTCCCTAACATGAGAAGTAGTGAATGAATTCACTCGCAGAGGCGATCAGCTCTGATGCAGGCACGTCCCGCAGTGGAGCGGCAGATTGCAGCGTACAGGGGGGTTTCCTGAGCCGGGGAAACCCCAGGGGGGTGCAGGGACCCGCGGGAGCCGGCAGCTCTCACAAGGGTGGCTGGCGAGGTGTGGGG
>NW_008795322.1:766709-767239 GCF_000699145.1 Aptenodytes forsteri | reverse complement strand
AGGGAGTGCTGTGACCAGGATGGGCAAACAGGGCGTGGCGCATCAGTTTGCACAGCAGTTCGCATGGGAGGGCATGCAGGGAGGGCACCTCTTCGAAGGAGTGGAAGACTTGGAGTACACATCATCCAACAACCGGGCACCATTCTGTGACCGTCGGCAAAGGTCAAGGGCACTCATCCTACCTGACCCTCAAGGCACAATGGCGGGCACTTGTCTGAGAAGAAAGGCCGTGGCTCTGGCTGGGGGTTCTACACCATCCACCCCAGCGGCAGCTGATGCCACCACCCAGTCGGAGCTGCTTAAGGGAGAGGCTGGCGGGGAGAGCCCAGGCTGCTGGAGGTGCATAGGCCTCTCTCCTGGGGCAGGGACAGGCAGCAGACCTGCCTGCAAAAGGTGTGCCCAGGTGGAGGACCTCCTGCAGCAGGTGGCTGAGCTGCAGGAGGCGGTGAGAAGGCTGCGTAACATCAGGGAGGTGGAGAAGGAGTTAGATAGCTGGTTCCAAGCGCAGTCTGCAGTGGACCTGCAGCCCA
>NW_008795322.1:680205-763153 GCF_000699145.1 Aptenodytes forsteri | reverse complement strand
CATCCCTGGAAACATTCCAGGTCAGGTTGGACGGGGCGCTGAGCACCCTGATCTAGTTGAAGATGTCCCTGCCCACGGCAGGGGGGTTGGACTAGATGACCTTTAGAGGTCCCTTCCAACCCAAACTGTTCTATGATTCTATGAATTCCTTGTCTTGCTTTGCTTGTGCGCATGGCTTTTGCTTTACCTATTAAGCTGTCTTTATCTCAACCCAGGAGTTTTCTCGCTTTTACTCTTCTGATTCTCTCACCCATCCCACCAGGGGGCAGTGAGCGAGCGGCTGGGTAGTACTTAGTTGCTGGCTGGGGTTAAACCATGACAATCTGATGACTATTTGTTTCCTAGCATATTGTTAGGCGGTAGAATATATGTAATGTCCCTTGAATCTGCAGATCATTACTCAAACGGCCCAGTCATTTGGTGAAGTTGACCTATAAATGGGTCACAACAAGTGAGTAATGCAGTCTGGAAAAAAAACAGTATGGATTTCTAATAACAAGAGCTTGAGATATCCATACATGTTGGAAGTAACTTTTAAAAAGTGTGTCTACTGAAATACTAGAGGGCATGTCAGAGAGAGCTTAATTAAGTGTAAATTGATTATTAGAAGACTTCTCAATGGTTAATAATTATTCCTGAAAAAATAAATGTACAGTGTTAATAATTTGAAAGTGCTTAACAGATGCTTTACAGTGATACAGCGCAAACAAAAAATTATAATTTTCATTTCAGCAGTAAAGTATGCAAAAAGAACTGAATGTGTTAGGACGTCCAAGCTATTGAACACATTCTCCTTTGCTAGCACCAAATTACCCCAAAAAACAATGTAAAATGATTTTTTAAAGGGGTTTTAAGTTCTTTTTCTCACTCTACTCTCTTTTTCTCACTCTACTCCATCACACAAAGCAAATAGAAAGGCTTGGGTCATTCATATACCAGGTCTGTTGCGTGGCTCTAAGTCTTGTGGATTGTTGAAAGTGTTGCTAACTATGTATATTTGGTTATATAAAAACCATAAAGGGTTAGTGTACAATTTTCTGATTAGGCCTTTCTTTCTCTCCCCCCCCTTGAAAGATGGTGCATGAATAAAAATGCAATATTTTTATTTACAGTTGACTTACTGGAATACTAATGTATCACCTTTTTTTTTTTAAATACAGCATACGAATGCGGTTTTTTAAAATGCAAAAAAAAAATTAGGAAAATCAAAAAGTCATTAAGAAAAATCAGTGATGCTTTCAGTCACTGGGGGAATTCACAGTCCTTTGTTTCAGGGAACTACAAACTCCTAGCATCCTTAGCCTTGGCCAGTATACCTTTGCTATGCCTCTGCTGGGTATTTGTAGTCTGGGATAAAATCTAGTTGCTTTGAATTAAAACAGACTTTCCTTGGAAAACCTGCTTTTAATAATAGTGGGCATTTGAAGAACCAAGGTGTTGCGAGGGCAATTTTGACTTTTCATTGAGACAGCATTTTTTCATAAAACAGTTTGTCAGGATAGTGCTGACCAGCTCTTGTTTCAAGCTCTATATTCTGTCTGATTGAGACCAAGCATTTGGAAACATCCCAAGGTTTTTAATCTCGGCTTTACTGTCCACTACTTGTGTCTGAGTTTATTTTAAGATAAGTTTCAATACGTTTTAAGGCCATCCCTAGTAGGAGGGATTATGTGAAATGGAGAAGAATGCTGAAAGATTGAAAATCCTGTTCAGCTCAGCCCTTAATGTATGTGATTTTGGGCAATTTACGGCAGAACTTTTCTTTCATCTCACAAACCTTACTGATAGAATCATACAGAAGAAACAGTTGTTAAGAGTTAACAAAAAAGAAAAAAAATCTTTTACAAATATTGATCGTAATTTTAAGTGAAGTCCTACTTTGGCATCTTCTGTGCAGAGTTGAATCAGATTGTATGTTGCTTTCGGTGAGAATCCAGTAACGAGTTTTTTCCATGTGGTAAATTTGTCAGCTGCTCTAAACCCAGGGAAATATCTTACCAGTATTTTTTTCCCCTTCCTTTCTGTAGCATGTAGCAGTTTTCACAGCTGACAGCAGATGACCCAGTTCTTGGCTCTCAGACTGGCTTAGTTTGTACATGCCCTTCTACATGTTGCTAATCTTTCCTTTGATTCCAGAAGTCAGTGACAAAGTGCAGCCTAAGAGAAAGAAAACAAAGCACAGATCCCATGTTCTTTACAACAGCTTATCTCCATTTTGCTACACTTACAGAAAGTCTTTTGTAGAAACTATATTAATATGAATGGGCACTTCCATGTTTAGGGCTGCAAATACGAGTACACATTCCCCAAGGGTCAGAAAGCCACTTTCTCCCATGTTATTTGTATATAATACAGTATTCACCTTTTTTTTTGGGGGGGGGAGGACATTTAGACCTTTGGGGCCATTTTTCTGCTTTTGCTTGAACCTGCATTTTTCTTGGCTTTTGAGAGATTTCACATACATGACCGTATAATATCTTCTTTTAGCGGAGAAAATCGTTGTTTTGTTAGAAGTCCTGCCCAATCTAAACTAGAAATACTTAAAACTATAAGGATTCATTTTCACACTTTGGTAATGATTAGTGTTGACTTTTTTATTGTCTACTTTACAAGTAAGGTGAGATAAAACATTGTGTAAAGCTTACAAAGCTGCTTAAATTTATTCATCAACTGCCAAAATATTCATCAACATCCAAAAAACCAAAAATCATTGAAAATTACTCCCATTCTGTTTTTTCAAATACAGTTTTCTAAAGGTTGTAATTTCCATTTGTGGTACAGTAGGCTAAGTTTGGTTTGATAGCATTTCAGTGATGTTCGTTTGTTTTGGTCTTCGAGATTTAATAGAGAATCTGCTGTACAGTATTGTGTTGCCATTTTGGGAATTCAGTTTGCTTGAAACTCCCATCTCACCAAGGCAGTACGTTTGGGGCTCATTTATCGTGAAATGTGAAGCGCTTGCGGTGGTCAAGAAGTGCTTTCTGCTGCTGTGGCTTTCAGCGGTAGGATTCCTCATAGTAAATGTTGAGGAAAGTTGGTATTGTGCAAGACTGCGCTCAAATTACATTTATATACCTTAATAAAATAGAAAAGAATCATTCCTTTACTCAGTCTTGCCAGCTTGTGACATAGCTCATCTCCCATTGTTCACCTTAAAAAAAAAAAAAGATAGTTCATAGCAATATTTCAGTTGCAAACATGAGGAATGCCACCAAGTCGCATGTGAGTTTTCTTATTTTCCTTAAAAAACCCCACAGATTGGATCAGTGCCATTTTGATACTGAATGGTACATTGCATTGCATAAATGGAGAGGGGAAATAAAAGATTTATTTCCGCTTTTGTGTTCTGAATTTTTGGAATTCCAAAGCAAACAGTTACTAGGAAGTTTTTACTTAAACGGGAAGAAACGAAAAGGTCTTGCTTTGATCAAAAATAGCACTGTTGTCAGAATAATCACTTGTTTTCAGAATTCTGCTTTTTCTGTTGTGCTAAATTCATGATATGTTTAGACTAAGCCAGTAACAATTTATTCCTGACAGCAGTGCACCAAGATGTTTGATTTCCAAAGTAGAGCTAGACAAAAACAGGTTTTTTAAGGCAATGATAATTAATAAACAAAATTAGAATTTGTTACAGGAAAAGAACATACTAGAATTCCAGCAAATTGTAAAGAAAATGTTTTGTTTCAAAAAGAATTGAAATATTTTGCATCTATAAATTTGATATAAAACATTTTTCATTTCTATTCTGAAATCATTAACTGAAATTATTTATCATAAGTTTCTAGGAAGTGTTGGGGAAAATGATCTCAAAATGTAGAAGAGGAATACGAATTTAAAATAGAAATATATTTAAATGTCAGCAAAATCAACGTATATGAAATGCTTTAGTTTCCATATCTCGACTATGTCACTGGAAGTATTTTTTTCCTGTTTAGAGTATCTAAAGGCAAGTGAGGAATGGCAATGTCCGTATTTAGCCAGCAAAGACAGAAGGCGCAAAACTAGTGCATATTGGCTCTTTGTATAATTTGCAGAGTAAATTAGAATTAACTAGATTTATAATTTGTAAAGTAAAGTAGAATTAATTAGACAGATTCTCAAAAATACTATTTTCATTGACCATGCTCTTGACTTCCTCTTCATACGGGTGATGCTTTACTTATGTATTTGATGTGTCCAACATACTAAATTAACTCACATAGTAAGCAAAATCTTGGAGGGAGCTTAAAATACTAGACCCTGCCATGTGTTCAAGTGCCTGAGAAAGGTCTGAAGGAAAACCTTTGTCAGCTTTCTATTGAAATGTGTGACAGATACGTGAACACAAACTGGCCCTGTTTATACCTGCTGACTGTATTCCTGAAAACTTGTGAGGGTGTGCAAAACAGAAATATGTCGGAATTTCTATACGACAGCAATGACACTCTGTATGGAGGCTAAAAGAGTATAAAAAATAAGGCAAAACTAAGTTTATAGTATTACTGTGGTACTTTTGTATATAGGAGGCATGAGTATTCTAAGCACCACACATTTCATATTAACCTGTGAAAGAATCATGCAAGCAAGACATCCTTAAATCACAGACTCCATTCTCGATTCATGTGGTGAAAAAAGGGAATTGTGGTTTTTCTCCTGTGTTTCTGTTTGACATTTGGTTTGCAAGAGACTTTTTCCGGATAAATTGGGATTTTAACATGTGAGTCTAAAGTAAGTTGACTATATTCTGAAGTGCCCTTAAATTGCAACACAATATTTTTCCCTTAAAGTTTTAGTCACACTGCTAGGAAAATAAGTGGCCCTCATTCTCTGTCCTGATGATTATTTATGGTGTTGCTTTAAATCAAAGCTGGCCTATCATTCTAGTGTTTATTGGTTTAAGTTGGATATCTATGAATATGCATCATCTTTAAAACAAATATTTATATTTTCAGCCCTTCAAGCACCAGATAAATGCAAAGAAATTTTAAATATTTTTCCAAGCTGACAGCCAAAGAAGAAAGAGAACTTTGATTGAAATTTCGACTTTAGAAAAGCTGCTTCTGGATAATAATTACTGATACTTAATAATGTAATTGTGTCACTTTTTTGCATACGTACTCGTAGATTTATTTCTTCTATGGCTGTCTGAATTAAAAGTTTTACAGTTCTTCTAATACAGTCTTGTACTTTGAATGGGAGCTGAGTTTCTTGCGTTTGCTGAAATGGGTGAAATATGTTGCACAAACTGGTGCCCATCTCTGTGTCTGCATATCTCTGCTTTCTTTCTCTTATGATGTGAAGAGACCGGGAGCATCTAATACAGTAGTATTCGTAGAAATAGTTCGGAAAATAGTTTTGTAGACTCTCCTCTGGTCTCAGAAAATGGGTAGAGCTAAAGGTGTGATTGCCATCCCTTTTTAGCTCATCCCCCTTGGGTAGTCTAGTGCTTGTAACAACATTGACTTTTTACACAACTGTGGAAGAGGGAGATAAAAGTCCTTTTCTGTCTCTACCATTGTCAAAGTTGGGCAGTCCCTATCCAGTTGTGTGGGGTTCTAGTTTGTAAGTTCATTTTGCTGCAGTATTATGGTAGTTCTGTTTGTATAAGTACATTTTATTGCTTATGTATATTACTGTATTTTTTTAAAGCCGTAAAGACTAGTCTTTATCAATTAAATTACACACAGTATTTTACAAAACCATGGCCATAATTTTGTATATGTCTCTGCAATTGAAGTGTACTGTCTTAGTTACTTGGAAAGGTCATCTTATTCCTTTATACTTGACTACTTGGATGTAAAGAGAATAAACATAGACTAGTTGTGAGCCAAGCATTTAACTGGCAGTTTGTTGTCTTAAGCTAATATGGTACTTACCTTGTATTAGGCCTCTTCTCATTAGAAGTGGCTGAGACAGTTTGACTTAAAATATTAAAAATAAGATTAAAAATTAAGTAGTTTTGCATGTTTCCCTTCCTCAGGGAAACAACTTTTGTTCCACAGGAGTTCCAGGTAACTGTCAGTTCCCTGTAGGCTTTCATGATCTCCGTTTCTGTTCCATTTCTGACTCGTAGTGGTCCTTATTCAAGGTGTTAGCTCATTAAAAATTCTATTTACCCTACTAAATCTAAAGATACAGTTCTTAAAAATCTCATTGATATTCCAGAATCTCAGTCCATTTTCCTCCCAGTTAATGCTGTTTACATATTTAAAAAATTAAGATGTATTAAACATAAAAAATATTACTGACCTGACAAAAAGTCTCAGTAAGGAGAAAGAAATCATCTTGTTTAGGTATGCAATGATACCCAACTTCATAGACAAAAAGAAGCAGGCTAGAGGAGGAAACTCAAGCAGTCAAAAAAGGATCTTGAAAGACTGAATAAATGCTTGGGGTTTTTCCCTGATACGTTGTGCCTTCAACTGTTTCACCTGTTACTTTCTAGAATTCAGATAACTGTTTTTTTCCTGGAAAGAAGACACTCTTATAAAATTCACTAGCTTAATTTATTAGCTTCTAACTGCACTAGGAGTAACCCACTTTGCAAAGAATGCAAAGAACAGAAAGGGAAAGAGAATCAACACGATCTTAACCCTGTATTTGTTGCCCTTAAGAGAGGTTTATTATTCCTTTTGGTTTCTCAGTCCAAATATCGTAATAGCCAATGTAATTATTTCATTTCTGCCTTAATAGACAAAAAGAAAAGTTATAATAAGTAATTAAAAAGTAAAAAAGGGTAATAAAAAGAAGGTTTCTGTTGTCATATGTGCTTATGCATGTGTGTATGCATAGTATGGCACTGTTTACTCAACAGGCTTTTTTTTTTAAAGTTATATTATTGAATGCAACTCTACACTTTTTAGAAGGCTCATGACCTATTCAATATGCAGGCGATAAACTTGCGTGTCTACTGCTGCTTGTACGTGTATTTTAGTCACTTCAAGATTCAGCCTTAAAGTGTTAAACTGGTAATATGTGGAATTTGATGTGCTAACTCATGATAGGTTTGATTTCAATAAAAATAAAATCTAAACTATATATTAAAAGTTTTGCATAATAAATGCCAACAATTATTCTTTGCAGCTAAAGTGGAACTTTTCTTTGCTAATCAGTGGTGAAATAATGTTTGCTAATGACTGGAGATGAAATAATGGGATAATAAAAGCATAGCACTGGTGTGTAAATGATTGATTAACGAAGAAAAAAATAAGAAAATACAGACTTAAAAGGTATTTTTTTAAATTGAATACTAAGTTTGAGTAAAGCAGTATTTGAGAGAAGGATGTGGATGAATTTTGCCATTGATTTTAGAAAGGGGGAGAGTCATAAGCTGAAATGCTTGTACATAATGAATCTCATTTCTGTTTTAATGGTGCTGTCGCATCATTTTAGCAAATAAAATTACCCTAGTGCAAAATGGAAGTCAGGCACCAGTGAGTCATACCTATTGATTCTTCAAGTTGTACTGGAATAGAACTTGTGTAAAGTAGGTGACTACACTGGTAAACCAAGTTGTTTATCTGCAGCGTGCTGCTTCAGGCAGCATCTTTAGCGTTGTGGTAGACTTAATAGCTCAGGTTAGTGAGATGTAGTTTAGCCAAAAGTAGGTGGTGTTTTGTTTCCTTGCCCTAAACCATTTACATACAGCAGTTTATTCTGATTCTTGTAGTTCCTCTTACTTTTCTCTCCACATTAAGTGCCCACAGCTCAGATCCTCTTTCCCTCTCTCTTTTTAAGAAATTGTGAGACACAGCATTTTGGTCAGGACTTGCATTCCCATGAGTATGGAATAGTTATTGAATAATTATTGATTTCCACATTTAAGTGACAAGCCGTTGTAATTTTTAATGCCCCTCATTTGCAGCTCCATCTTTTAAAGATTCTTTTTTTAATTCTAATATTTGAATATCTAGAATATCCCCCCTTGGCATCCCTGCCAATGTTGATTATATAGCACATGTAACCAAAACTGAAGGAAGAAGAATTGCTTTATGCAGCACTAGAAGTAACCATCATGAGCTGCCCAAATTGAGGACGATCTTTAAATCCATTCTGTGAAGCAGTCAACTTTAAATCCATTCTCTGAAGCAGTGTAACTTTTTCATATGCAGTATTGATTGTATTCCTGTTCTGATGAACAAAACCGTGATGTTTCAGTCTACATGTGTGCTGGTGTGTAATTTTTTTTTTCTATTTTTTTCTCCCTGTCTCTTAAATTACACAGCTGAACTACCTTGGAAATAATAGAATCGGCACCCTTCGCCCTGAAACACTGGCATATTTCTATCATGGTCCTCAGGCAATACCAGAAGCAAATAGGAGACTGACTTTTGTCAGTACTCTGCAAATACAGACAGTTTTCTGTTTCAACTTAAATACTTCTACAATAAGTTTCAAAACATTTAAAAAACTGTATCTTAAATTACACAGCTGAACTACCTTGGAGATAATAGAATCGGCACCCTTCCTGCCCTGAAACTGGCATATTTCTATGATGGTCCTCAGGCAATACCAGAAGCAAATAGGAGACTGACTTTTGTCAGTACTCTGCAAATACAGACAGTTTTCTGTTTCAACTTAAATACTTCTACAATAAGTTTCAAAACATTTAAAAAACATGAGTCTTCACTTCACAGTCTGATGGGAAATCATTCTATCAGATTTTGTTATAGATGGAAATGTAAACTGACCTAAATCTAGTTTACAGGGTCCACTCCTCCCATCTGCTGCCAACCGTGTGTTCCTGCCTTGTGCTGCACTGGCATTTATGCCGTCGTGTGGTAAGAGGGCTCAGGAAGTTGGATAACTAAAAACTAAACCTATCGAAAAAGATACCATTTTGGGGCTAATTTAACTTCCTAAAATGGTTTGTCTGGACTTGTACAAATACTAGTAAGGCACAAGCAAAGACTCTGAAATGCCTAAGAAAGGGCAAGGGAAATGTCAGTAGTAAGCCTGGCTTTAAGTTAGCTTAGTGACTGTGGAACAGCACTCAAAAGACTTCTAGACCTCAGTTCTGAAAATTGGTGACTGAATAACTCACTAGCTGGCTGTTTATCTGAATAAAATCTAGACTGTGAATTTGCCAGAGTTATGCTCCTTGTAAGTTACGTGGCAAAACAATCAAATCTTCTGGAAAGCAATATAACTTAAACAGAATGTAATTAAAATTCATCCCCAGGGATACTGATAGTGAAATAGCTCATTTAAAATACAGCTGGATTTGCAAAGGGATAATATTTATGACCAGAAAGCCATAACCTGCTTGTGATGTAATATAATGACTTGAATTTTCAAATTCCTTTTCTTTATTTAAAAGTTGCAGTTTATAATGTTTATCTATTTTATTATAGATTTAGAGACTTAAGAAATCAAGTTTTAAAAACCTGAAGAAAACTTTTTAAAAAGTTGTACCTGAAATACAACCTATTCACAGCTATCTTCACAAGTCTTTCTTGTAAAATATGAAAGCTAAATGCTATCTGTTCTGAAGGAACACTGAGCAAGACAAAGTATTTGATGTGACACATTCATGCTTTGCTTGTCAGGCAAAACAGTTTTCACTATTATTCACTGCCCTCTGTATATTGAAGAACATATCTAAAGTAAGCTCAGCGCTCTTGTGTTTTGAGATAGTGTGTTACTGGGAAAATAAAACAGCTACAATTATCTGCTCAACAAATAGAACTTGTCAGCTGGCAGGCATGCAGAACTAATGCAGATGGCCAGCTCAGAAAAGCTGTTGGACAGAAAGACTGAAATAAAATATGTTTTCTTCATATTCTGTAGACTTTCTAAAATAATATTTTTTTAAAAAGTCAGTTCAGAGGATTTTAGTGCTCTTTCTTAGCTCAGGTGTTTTCCCAACTTCTGGAGAAAAAAAATAGTCTCTTCTAGAGGAAGAGGTATTACCAAAACAGGTGTCTTTGGATGTCACGTTGAGACTGGAGAGGATCTTTGCATGCCAGTGTTCCTCTCCTTGGAATAAAACTTTCTAAAATAATATTTTTTTAAAAAGTCAGTTCAGAGGATTTTAGTGCTCTTTCTTAGCTCAGGTGTTTTCCCAACTTCTGGAGAAAAAAAATAGTCTCTTCTAGAGGAAGAGGTATTACCAAAACAGGTGTCTTTGGATGTCACGTTGAGACTGGAGAGGATCTTTGCATGCCAGTGTTCCTCTCCTTGGAATAAAAGAATAGGATTTATAACTACTGTATGTAGAGATTTGGAAACATAAAGTTAGAGATTTTGTATAATCCAGGACAGGTAACTGTTTTCCTTTTTTGGATGAATGTCCTATTTTGCTCTGCTTGGAGTTGCATGTTGGTAGCGCCTCAGAGAAACACTCTTTTATTGGAGAGCATTTTTATTATTTACTGTTCTGTCAGTTATTTTATTCCTAACAGGTAACGAAAAATACTCCTTTAGATCTACTCATCCTCCCTAGGTGTTATCTCTCTGTGCAGCATAGACATGTAATAGATACTACAAAATGTCGGACTGAAGTAAAAAGTACAGTAAACAGTTACTGTTAGCATAGGGATTGTTGTACATATTGGAGAAACTGTACCTTAGTTATTTATTAATATATGGTTTCTCCTACCCTGCAGGGCGATGGTATGAAGAGAATGCTTTATGTAAAATAATTCAGTCCATCTGGAGTGTGTCTATTAAGACTTTCATCAATAACTGTTAAGCTATTTTGGTTTTGTGGCATCAGATTTCCAATTACTGTGTTTTGCTTGTTTGTTTTTTTAAAATTGATAATATTCAGAGGGGTTTTTTGTTCTGTTTTGTTTTGTTTTATTTTTTAATGGGCACTGTGCTGGGGAGAATTTTTGTCCTGTAGTTTGAAAACAAAGGGACGTGCCATGACTACAAAAGGAAATAAATTGAAAACAAATAGAAGGAGACTCAGAAGTGCCACACTATATATTCAGACTGTGGAATGTATAGCTAGATGTGTTCAGTCAATCAGAATGTACTTTTCAAAGGGCTTCTGTGTGAAAGCACACAACTGGTTAGATGTATATTATATGGCAATGTCAGCCTCCTAGGGAGGATCACACACACACCGATGGTCTGATCCAGTAAGGCGCATCCTTTGATCTGAATGATAAGAAGCCACCCATGTGCCAGTATAAACTTATTTGATTGCACTAGCTCTTCTTATTTCACTTTGCTCTGTGTGCATACCCTAGTACAAAGCTAAACTGGAAGATTAATATTCACTTTTGTGTCTGTATCCTTTGTTGTTCCCTCTTAAGGAGAAAAATGTTGAGAAGCCCTTATTTATTTTTAATAGAAATCCTAATGTGCGCTGTAGCTTGCTGTGGTTCAAACCACTCTACATCCCAGACTGGTATGTGGCAGGTTGTACACCGTTCTTTGCTTAACTTCTTACAATAAAAGTAGCTCGAGGCTGTGTCAAAGATTAACCTGCTCACGGGATTCATGAGATACGTAGCTGGATAGGGTGAAAAGCAGCTAGGTTTTTGGTTTGGGGTTTTTTTTAATGTTTCCAACATCTTATATAATAAAAGCTTCTAGCACCTGCTGTTCTTTAAAAGATCTTTGATCTTAAATTCTAGGATCCTGGGGGCTTTAAGAACATAGGCTGCCGAAGTGCCACTTACGGGACCTCAAGGGAAATTTACAAACACAAAGAATTGGCGCAGCAGTCTAGTGCTCCACCATGGCGTTTATTTCTTTTATATTTTAACAAGCTTCAAAATATTTCCATAAAAAGTTACAAACATTCTTTAAAATCTTCTTATTTTTGTTCAGATGTCACGTCCTGTATGCAAGAATAGTATATAACATGCTTTCACTGAATTTGCAGTTCATCAGGTCTTTTTCCTTTATGTAAGTGGCTGCAGAATGCTAAGCTTCAGGAAGAATTATAAAGTCATGAAAAGGACCTTTCTGGATATACATTTATCCATCTATACATATTCTTTCAAAGATACAAATATGTGTTTGCTTTGGGGGACTCTGTGTGTGTGTGTGTATATATATATAAGTACATACACACTCAAACACATATTCCATATATACACTTATTTCGTAGGTAGATTGGTGAGTGTGTATGTATATATTTACATACTACATATATATTTGCATACTCTGGTTTTGAAGAACTTGTAGCATCTTAAGTAATTCAGATTTCTGTTTAACTGGCAGTAATATTTTGTCTCACATTGAAAAGCTGAACTGGGTTTGTTTTTGAGAGTTGAGCCTGAAGGATCTTTTTCAAACTATAGAGCAGAAATCGGACCAAAAGTGTTGTCTTCAGTAAAGACCAGTTGTTTTCTGGTTTCTAATTTGTTGGTGGCTTCACATCACCCCCACACCCTCCAGTCTTTTTCTTCAGCTTAGTTCCATGAGGCTTTCAAGTGTCTGAAAAATAGCTTGGTGAACTGTTGAAGTTTTCCCTCGCTGATCTTTTTGGCTATATTATTTTGGCTGTGTTTTTCTTGCATTTTGACCATTGCAGTCATTCAGTGCTGACAATGTAACTTTTCTCTGCTCACATTCTATTTGTGTTGAAATGTGGGTGTTAGAGATGTTTGACCTATGTTCTTCCAGATGTATGAGCAGAATTTTCAGTGTGCCCTATGGGAACACAGAAACATGAGACATAAAGGTTTATTAGCCTTTCAACAGAAAATGCAAGTTATTATTGAACACTTTGTCATCAAAGCAACCCTAACTACATTTTGTTACAAGAAAGTCCAGTATAGAAGAAGTAATTCCAGGAAGTTGTTTACATTTTATTTATATGATATGGCGACCATGACTTTGTACCTCTATGAGCACTGGTGCAACATTCTTGTTTTAGCATTTTTGGTCCAGTTACCCCAGCAGAACAAAGGAAAACACAAAGCAGAACAAAAAAAGAACCCCATGTGTAGAGATTCTCACAAGTAACACTGAAAACCAGGAAACTCATACGTGTGCGCACACACACCACTTACTTGTCACCCTGTAAGAAAGACAGCTAAAGAGGGAAAACAAGAAAAAGCAAATTGATTTAGTATATAGAATACATTCATTGTTTAATTTCTCCACAACACTAGTTACTGCACAGTCACTAGCGCTTCATATAGCCAAGCATTCAAGTTGCACATACTGAATTTACTCCAGTGTATCGTATATGCAATTGTAAAAATATAGCTTGACACATCTTACCTTGATTTCCCAGTATTACGATATTGCCGGGCCTTCTTTTACTGCTATCAACACTTTTTTTAATGCTAGCTGCATTGGAGAATTCTTAAGTCTGTCATGGATTTGCTCCAAAAAGAGAGACTTCTAATTTCATTGTTGTCAACTGTTAAAGTTGAGACACTTACGGCAGTGCCTGAATTTGAAAATGGTTTCCCAGTACTTACTTTATCAAGCAGTAGGCTTTGCTAAGATTGCTGAAAGCAAAACATCATATCAAGACTTTGTCCCCCAGCGGTAAAACACGCTGTACCTGGATTGTGATGCCACATGTTCCTGTCATCATTTTATTATTTGATCCAGATATTTCAGCAGAACAAAAGACATGAAAAATACTCTGAGGACTCCATAAATGGGCCTTGCACCACAGCTAGATTATCTCTGGAAAGACATATTTCATTTTACTTTTGACTGTTTCATTAGTAAGTACAGAACTTGCCAAAAAAGGTCAGACCTTAAACAAAATCTAAAGCAAGGTTTACATGTGGCCAGTAGGAAATGCATAGTTAGCATCAAAACAAAGGCAGAAGCAGAAAAATTAATAACCTTTGACAAGTAACTCATAGTCTACAGAGAGGCTCTTAAAATATGTTGGTCATTGTAGCACCACAAATAAACATAAGAACTTCCACATTAAGTATCAAAATTATTTTGGGTAATTCAATCATGGAAGGTAATTTCCTGGAAAGTTGTTTATAAAAATAGTAGGAAAATGGAGGATATCCTGTTTACAGCTGACAGATGTAATGCCTGCTTTTTGATTTTATTTATTTATCCTTTTCCTCCCCTCACTGGAAGTCATGAGGAAATACAGTATCCAGCAGCACAAATCCCAGTGAAAAATGTTGATGGTGACAGCATTCCGGTGCAGGCAAAGCATATTGTAAATAATGTTCTTCCTTTTTTTCCCCACCTCTTTATTAGCTTCTCTCCAGTGCTGACTCTGTCAGTGCACTTTTATATCGGTATCTATAAATTATCAGCATCCACTATTGATCTGATAGTGAGGACAAGAATGAAGTATTTAAATCTCAGCTTTGATTTAAAAGTTTGTGCTGGATGCTTTTACTGCCAAAATTCCCTTACTGAGAAGCTGAATTCAGTAAAAAACGGTAAGACTAGAAACCCTATGCTTGGAGTCCTCACCTTTCTCCCCCTTCCCCCATGGCTTTTCCAGTAAATATTTTCATAAAAGGCAATTCAGCTTTAGTAGAAGTTTTATGGCTGATGTGAAAGCTTACCAGCTGTTTTGCAGGAGCGGGGCTTCTGATACAGAGCACGGAGTTGTGGATAAGACAAGAGTGCCACTACCTCCAGACAATTTTTAGGACGCGGGCTTAATTCTTAACTTTATCAGCCTAAAGACTCTTCCTGGGCAATGTTCAGATATTTCTGCTTTGTTTTGGATTAATTTTTTATATACTGTGGGTGTTGCTGTCCTTCGGTTTTGCTGCTTAATTCTTTGCTAATTGTTTGGCTTAGAAAGGACTTTCTCTAGGGGTCCTGAGGTCAGTCTCTCTAAATGACATTGGTTTCTGGCCGTGGCTCATTATATGAAGACATCAGAGAGGTTGCCAGACCTTGTCTTTGACTTTGACACTTGAGGAGAAAACATGCATATAATGTCAAAAGAGTTACTTTTGACTTTGTGCACACACACACACACAACCTCTCATTGTTATGCTTGAGAAGAAAACTCAAAACACTTCAGTGCTTCAGACATATTATTTTGTCAAGTCCTTACTCTGTCTTGTTGACAGAATACATTTTCTCAGAAGCTGAAATCATTCTGTCAAGGAAACTTATTTTGTTCAATAATCCTGCTTGTTGACAAATGTTCAAAAGGGAAAAAAATCTTCAATTATTCTGGGAATGTTCTGCCTGGTATCTCCAGGTTTATTTATTTTGCCATGGGAAGGAATGGTTATTAGTTTGTAGGTGAACTATCCAGGTCTTGATGTAATGAAAGAAAAAAGTATCTTCCTTATACTTACGTGAGTGTGCTTTAGGGGAGGCTTTTTTCAAAGAAGGTTGTTCAATTTTAGGTCACATTGCAAGTGACTGATCAGCAGTGGAGGACAGGCAGCATATGTATCAAGTGAGCGGAGGAAGGATGAGCGGGAAACAGACATATCTCTCATTTATGTCAAGCAGCCATGGCAATGGAATGAAGACACATTTTCAAGTGGGCTCATCTTAATAGTTGCATATACAAATAGAAAAACATGAGAATGATAAAAAATGTTCGCACTGGGCTATTTCTACTTGTCTTCCCCCTCCTCCCTCCAAATTAAATCGGTTCCAATGTAGTAAGGTGAATTCCTGGGTTTTGGAGGGGGTTTTTTCAACTGAAGGAGAGTGAAATTATGCCAGATTTACTCTGTTGAGGGATGGGAGCAGTGTGAACACCTCAATATTCAAATCCTAATTGTCATCATCTCAGTCCTGGACCCTATGTAAGGATATATACGCAAGGCACCATGAAGAACGTGTCACCTTCAGTGCTTGTTTTTGTTTCTAGGTGGCATCGGTGACAAACTTGCACTAATTCTAGTGGGTTAGAAATAGGCTTTTGAGACAGAGACCTTTCTCCGGTGACATTTCTCCAGTGACTCTTAATGGAATTTAAACTTTTGAGTCATTTAAGGTACTTTGGAAAAACCTGTTGGACATAGAAGGATGTCAGGGAAGAATTTTAAGCTGGTTTTGATGGTATTTTATGAGCTCTAGTTTAAGCTTTTTGTTTAAAATTTAGTCTAATGAGTGTTCTTATGTTTTAATAGTTAAGCCTTATAAGCTATCACTACTTGTAATGATGTATCCTCTCCACTGCGTATTTGCCAGTGACGGTGATGTCTGTGTACTTGTGTTCCATACTTCATTCAGTTTCATCAATAAACCTTCACTCAGTCCCATGATCTAGTTCTACAAGAACTTATGCTGTTGATCTTTGGATATGTTCGGGTTTCTTTTGTTCTCTAGACTCCTAACTCCTACAAGTAAAATAAATGCTGTGAATCAGTTTTGGATAATGATCCTAGTCCATTAATTGATACCCACAAAGTTTTTCATTCTTTAATAGTGCAGTCACTTTTTTATTGTCTTTTGGCTTATTCTGTTCTTCCCTACTGTACTGTCTCCCACATTTGTTTAAGCAGAATGGTGGGTATTTTTTTTCCTTTTCATACATTTCATTCATTCTATTGATTTACCAGTCCTTTGTCGTCCTACTGTCAATTGTCTTGATCTCTTTAATTCCTAATATACAGCATTTTTGTCATACATTAAAAAAAGTTGTCATTCTATCTGATTTTCCATTCAAAGGAAATTCAGATTTTTGAAATAATAAGCAGTGTGTTATAACGGATGCTTCTTTGACACCTTTAGATCAAAGAGTAAAGCAACAGGGTTTTTAATAGATACTCTTAGATGTAAATCATATTGAAAGACTGAGCATAAGTAGAACAGTCCCGACTTTTCCTTTCAGACAGGCAGCCTTTCTATTTATTAGTTTCATCTCACATCACAGTACTAGTTTCACACCTGAACGTGTTCAGCAGAGTATCTGAACAACATCGTGAAGTTTCTACATCTCTGATGTTCTCGCCTACAGACACAAAGTTTGAAGAATGTATTTTTATAGAACTCATCAGGTATGATACATTTTTGAATTCTTTGACTTTTCTGTGGAATATTCTGCCGTTCATGTTGTGGGTATATTTGAGGATGGCTGCTTGGCCCCTAGTGCTGTGACAGATGTGAAGTGTTTATGTGGTGAGAGCTGCCCAGTGCTCTCAATGGAAGAGCCCAGAGTCAGTCCACGCGAGTACGACTGCTGCACCGGAAGTCACCAGGGGAAAACGTACATTTTTAGCAGAAGATACTGGACCTAAGCAAAAAAATATCTATAGTACTGGCAGGGACCGATGGTGATTTATTTTAAAAAGTCTTCATTTTGCTAATGTCACTGTTCTGTTGTTTGTTCGTTAAGAGAGCTGGGGTGAGATTTTACCAAAAACAGGGTAATGAGTACTACTGACTCGCAATTACAGATCTTAAGTCTCAGATAAGCTTCATTGCAATCAGCCAGTAGATGCAATACATTTCCATGGTGGAGGTATTGAATATACTACATTCTCTGGTGAAATAAACTTCATCTGGATTTTTCTGGTATCAACAGGGTTTTGATACATTTGTACTTTGACATCTCTTTTCCAATTACGCCATTCTCAAAGCTGATTACATCTGGTCTGAACTTCCAGTTCCTGTGTTCCTTTTAACTCAACACTTCTTAGTCTAATTTCTTCATGTTTCTCTGATGAGATGAGCTGCTGATTCTTTGTCCTCTCAAGGTCCTCATGGTAGAGAAAAAGGCTTTATTGCCAGTGGCATTAATTCATGTTGTATATCATTTAGAGGATTATCGTAAGTTGAAGCCTTCTATTTCTGGTTTATTCTCCAAAGTAATGAAAGATTAAAGCCAAATGAATAATTTAAAATAGTTGCTGTTAAGTTCGTTTGCCAACTGAGTGTCTACAGAGAAACCAAGGCAACTTTTCAGTGCTTGAACTCAAGATAAACATGAACACACCTAAATAATCATAGAATATCATAATAAATCATTCTAAAATATCATTATAAATCATCATAATGATTTATAAATGTCATCATTTTCCATTATTTTCAACACCTTTAGAAATCAGCATCCTCTTTCACAAAGTCGCGAAAGTACAGAGTTGTGGTACTATTGTAGTGCTGTGGAACCTATAAATGAACATTCCTCAGCTTAATGGTTATAAAGTTGCTGTAGTCCTAATGCATTACGCTATATTCATTCTATTTCTTTCTGTCACTTCATTCTCCAGGAACTAGCCGTTAGTATTTTATTCTATTTTTTTGCTCAGTCTTATAAATTCATTTGATATTATATTGCTTCGTAGGAGGAATATTTTTTTCCTAACAGCTACTAAATCATAAGATCATCAGGTTGAAAGAGATCTCCAGACGTCCTCTAGTCCAATCTCCTGCTCAGAGGAGGGTCACATAACAATAACTGTTCAGCAATTCTAAATATCAGGATATAATTTAAAGTTTGTGGTGGTGGGTTTTTTTTAATTAAGTATTTATTTTAAAAAGTCTTCATTTTGCTAATGTCACTGTTCTGTTGTTTGTTCGTTAAGAGAGCTGGGGTGAGATTTTACCAAAAACAGGGTAATGAGTACTACTGACTCGCAATTACAGATCTTAAGTCTCAGATAAGCTTCATTGCAATCAGCCAGTAGATGCAATACATTTCCATGGTGGAGGTATTGAATATACTACATTCTCTGGTGAAATAAACTTCATCTGGATTTTTCTGGTATCAACAGGGTTTTGATACATTTGTACTTTGACATCTCTTTTCCAATTACGCCATTCTCAAAGCTGATTACATCTGGTCTGAACTTCCAGTTCCTGTGTTCCTTTTAACTCAACACTTCTTAGTCTAATTTCTTCATGTTTCTCTGATGAGATGAGCTGCTGATTCTTTGTCCTCTCAAGGTCCTCATGGTAGAGAAAAAGGCTTTATTGCCAGTGGCATTAATTCATGTTGTATATCATTTAGAGGATTATCGTAAGTTGAAGCCTTCTATTTCTGGTTTATTCTCCAAAGTAATGAAAGATTAAAGCCAAATGAATAATTTAAAATAGTTGCTGTTAAGTTCGTTTGCCAACTGAGTGTCTACAGAGAAACCAAGGCAACTTTTCAGTGCTTGAACTCAAGATAAACATGAACACACCTAAATAATCATAGAATATCATAATAAATCATTCTAAAATATCATTATAAATCATCATAATGATTTATAAATGTCATCGGTTTCCATTATTTTCAACACCTTTAGAAATCAGCATCCTCTTTCACAAAGTCGCGAAAGTACAGAGTTGTGGTACTATTGTAGTGCTGTGGAACCTATAAATGAACATTCCTCAGCTTAATGGTTATAAAGTTGCTGTAGTCCTAATGCATTACGCTATATTCATTCTATTTCTTTCTGTCACTTCATTCTCCAGGAACTAGCCGTTAGTATTTTATTCTATTTTTTTGCTCAGTCTTATAAATTCATTTGATATTATATTGCTTCGTAGGAGGAATATTTTTTTCCTAACAGCTACTAAATCATAAGATCATCAGGTTGAAAGAGATCTCCAGACGTCCTCTAGTCCAATCTCCTGCTCAGAGGAGGGTCAGTTAACAATAACTGTTCAGCAATTCTAAATATCAGGATATAATTTAAAGTTTGTGGTGGTGGGTTTTTTTTTAATTAAGTGAACTCGCTATGGAGTACAATGCATTCACTAAAAATACCAAATTGTTACTGCTTATTTGCCACATGCATGATGAGATTTAGTTGCAGTACTATTTTCATACCATTTTTTGCAGTATAGGAAACTAAACAATATGAATAAAGATACAAGACTGGGTCTTACATAGATTTGTTCCATAATAAATTCTTCAGATTTAATTCAGTCAGAAAAACATGCTCCTTTATTTTTTTAGGCAACTGTTGGAAATGAACAGCACTATCAAGTGTTTGTTTCAGTAAAACACAATGAAAGATGCTTTTTTACCCCCTCTCCACTCATTGCTTGTAAGTCCTGAGGTAGAGAAATTCATCCCTTTGTTCTGTAATACTTAACCTTTTGCTCTGCAGCGTGCAATTGAATACTCCTACTAGTTGTTTTGCAAAAACAAGTAGAATAGTTAACCGAGAAAGTATGTAATACAATTGGATTACTGCCCCTTGACTGGAATACTGCAATTATCATTATCTAATTAATAGGCAGACATTGACAGATAATGGTCATTTACTCATACAATTGTTCTCAAGGCAGCAGATGATCACATCAATAATGGATTTTCCTGTAGAAATTAAAAGGAAAAAAAAAACCTGTGAGATCTTATGCTGTCTTGAAGAAGGGTTCTTTCTCCAAATTCTTAGATGATATAAAATGAGGAATCTTTATGGAGCTCATAGTACATAGTAGCTAAGAATCTGGTCTAGAAATTTCAGATTAGAATATTGGGAATGCAAAAGTACTCAGTAACGTTTTTGCTGTCATGCAACTAAGACACTGCTTTAATAATTCACATTTTGTGAATTATTTTTAATCACACTGAAATTATTGTAATATTTTATTTTTTCATGCGGTGACAACAAAAGCAGCAAGCAAATTTTGCATATCTTTCTTGGGTGATGTTGAGCAGTTAGTTCCTCTCAGTACTGTAGCTTTAAAATATGCACCTACAATTACAGTAACTAACAAGATAGAGAGATGTAGATCTTGAAGAAAAAATCTGAGTGTTTAAAATCTCTCAAAACTTCAGTCATGAAACTGCAAACTTGGAATGTCCATCTCTAGCTTTCAAAACACCTTTTAGCTAAATAGTTCCCAATGGGTCCCAGAGAAGGGGAATCCAGAGCACCATTAGGGTTTGCTGAGAACCTGGAGCTCATGTCTCCCCAAAGGATCACACCAGGCTGATACCTGCCTCTCTCCTAGAAGTCTTCTAGTCGGAGAAAGAAGTATCAAGAAGTGCAAATGAAGTAGAAGTGGTTTCACCATGGCAGCTGGGGATAAATAATGTGGTAGAGTGCTTTGTTATGTTTGAAGTTTACTTTGTGGAAAGACCAAGGGCATGATGCCTGGAATAGAACACTGTCCTGAGAGACTGCCTGTATCGACGGCGAGGGCAAAATAACCATGTGTGGAGTCCCTAACACTGAACTACTCTTGCGAGTTTCCAAAGCAGCCAGATGATAACCTAGGCTTAACCTGAGATAATTCGGTAGATCTTTGTGAAGACAGAGAGAGTATTGTAGTAATTAGCACTGTTCCACAAACACTGCCTTTTTTGTCCATTGACAAAGACAGGACCTTGGGCTGGATAGGACCTCTGCTTTCATCCAGTGCAGCTACGTTCTTAAGTTCTTACATTCTTCAGTGCAGTTCTTATGTTTTCATATTATGTGTTCTTGAACATAATGATGTGTGATAGAAGAAGAATCCTGAAGATTAAGGAAAAAAATTAATAAACCTAAGGTTTCACTATCCTGTATATATACTTATAAGGCCCTTATCAGATAATAATTGTGCATGTAACTGCATTGGCTGAGCAAGCAAACAGTAATACCAGAAATAGTGGGAGGGTCTGACTGAACAGATAAATGTGAATTCCCGTACACAAGACTTTCTGTAATAGTGCTTCATCATGGTTAGGGATTTAATGTATAGACATTGATTTATTAAAAAATATATTATGGAATACTGTGGAATTGTTACGGAGTTTTAGTTTATAATAGCAAATCTACCTCTATTTTCATCCCCTTTTGTCTCATCTTATCTGCTGTATGCTCAAATGTTTTTCAGTGATGTAAGAACAAAGGAAAAAAGCAAAGATTAAAATAGTCCTATAGTTGTTGCAAATTAATTTTTCTTTTCACTGTTTCCTATAGGAGTATCCATTTAAAAACTCCTACCGTTTATTATATGCCAGGGTGATTTTGAAAAAGTTTCTAAAAAGAGCACTACAATATTCTAGTATGGTCTTCGTTATGCTGTTTTGAATATGCTGTCAGAAAAAGCCATTGCATATTAAAAATAGATTTAGAATTTTTTTCAGAAATTTGTTCTGTAAAATCTGCATTTTATTCTTTTGCTAATGCTTTTTTTGCTTTTTCCCCCTTGTATTTTGGATAAAAAGGACCCTGAAACACGTATAACATTTTCTTTCATGGTTTTTATCTTCAGTGTTTTTTTATTTCCGTGATACTGTTGGACCTTGAAAGCAGAGGTGGGAAGTATTTTTTCTTATACAGAGAAAAATCATATGTCTAGTCACTTGTATATGGATTTTTTGGGAGTAATACAGGTTCTGTATCCTCTGAGATGCGTGAGTGTTTTCTGAGTGCAGACCCATAAGCCAACAAGGCAGAATTGGTTTGTAGTATTATAAAAACAAATAATTCAGTGACTGTAATTGACTATAGCATCATTAACAAAGATACAAAGCAGTTGTCTATCCAAATCCTTTTTTAAATTAAAGGCATTTTCTATTCTGTTTTTTTTTACTCTGAGATACTAGAAACAAGATAAACCTTATCAAATAAGGTATTGGCTCAGACAATTATTTAAACCATTTTTTTCTCTTCAGACATAAGACACTTCTTTTTCTCACATCACAAAAGTACATTAAAATTGTGCTAAAGGTTTAATTTAAGACTAGTGGAGCAAGAAAATTATCTACTAGGGTTTACATTCTTCTACCAAGCCAGAGCAATTCAGAGTAGCATATCAGTAAGTTGCCACTTTTTCTTGACCTTGCAGTGGGATCTTGACTCTCCTCATAGTTAGCTGTGAATTGTCACATTTTGTGTAACTGATGTCTTTATTACTGTATTGCTGTAATTAAGTGTAAATGTGTAAGAATTGTTTCTGTTGATATTTTGCTTTCTAGTTGGTCGTTGATCTGTGTTGTGTAGAGTTTGAAAAGATGTTAAAAAAAAATCTAAGCAAATTAAATCCCGTAAAACTTTGATAATGTAGCATTAAGGTCAGGGAGGGGAAGTCTTACACTTTTTAGTGTCTTTATTACTGTATTGCTGTAATTAAGTGTAAATGTGTAAGAATTGTTTCTGTTGATATTTTGCTTTCTAGTTGGTCGTTGATCTGTGTTGTGTAGAGTTTGAAAAGATGTTAAAAAAAAATCTAAGCAAATTAAATCCCGTAAAACTTTGATAATGTAGCATTAAGGTCAGCGAGGGGAAGTCTTACACTTTTTAACACAACCTCAGCTATGTTCAAACCTTAAAGCGGGAAGTGCAGCACCTCCCACATCCTGGAGGTGGAGGGAACATGGAGTGTACCAAGGATGCCTGTCCTCAGCCTCTCACCCTGATCCCTGATTTCTGTATCTCTGCTAGGCCTCTGGTGCTCATGACATCTCTGTATTATGTGCCACAGCTGTGTAATGATGTATTGCATCCGAGTTCTGGAATCGGCAAACCTTCATTGTCCCTTTCATCTCAGCAATACCGTCAAAGTGGTAGGTTAGCTCTGAGGAGGAGATCTGAAGATGGAGCCATTGCTGTAAAAGGCAGGAAGGTCATAAATAGCTCCGTGCTTGACTTCTCGTGCACACAATGGCTATGTGTTCACACCTGTGAATTCCGTTAGACCGGATGTCTTTTTAAGGGTGATCTTTGATTCATCAAGAAATGATGAAGAAAAGCTACAGGTTGATTCCGTTTTTTATCAACTCTTCAACTGTTGAATTTGCAAAAATACAGTGAATGTTCACAACAACAAGAAATTGTTACCTGGCACTGCCTGAGCCCTCACACTGTAGAGCCTACATGTATTCTTTGCAAAAGGAGCTATAACACTTCAGGCCTCGTATTGCTTCATCCCGTATTATTCTTGAATTCTTCTACTCTGTTCCTCATTCTCTGTATCTGAGCTCCGCCATCAAGCTGTTAAAGAGCTAACAAAAGCCAAGCAGTTCACGTGAGCAAGGGAGCTTGAGTTTTATAGATAACTTAACCAAGGGACTCGGTGTTTTCTTTCTCTTAGCCAGACTCGGTTCAATCATGCAAAACGCATGGCTGCATTTCCTTATCTTCTCCATAACTAATTAATAGTCATTACAATAGTTCTGAGGTAAATCACGTATTTAAAATATTACACCAAAGTCATAAATTTGAGTTTCAGATAAAACATTTCTGAATTCCGGCTGAGAGTAAGGTATGTGCCCAATACTCCCAAAAAACTGATACAGATAGACTGCAACATCATATCACCCGGGATACATCATCAGGACCTACTCTGCCACTTTGATAAGTTGTAAACCTCAGTTGAACAGTTCCTGGGTTAACTTAAAGGTATATTTCACTTTATGCATCATTTTCTCATGCCTTGATTCTAAATGTTCACCTCAACTATGTTGTAATATTTCTTCCAGTATGAGGAAAATGCATGTCATTTACCATCGTTTAAGTTCTGAATTTGTGAAAAAAGCATTAGAGAAAGGTGATACGAACTCATTTGAGGGGGGACCTGACCTGTGTCTTAAGAACCTGTTTTCCAAATTACTCAATATTTTGGCCACCACCTTGAAGCATAATAATTTTAAAACATTTCAGTGAGCAGGCGGAGAGTTTAGAATAGCTCTATATTAAATAGCAAGCAATTTTCAGCCGTAACTATAGTGAACTGATATTCAGCTGTAATATATGGAAAATAAGTAAAATAATTCACTTGTGTAATAAATGCATTGCATTTTAAAGTTTAACATCTCAGCAGTTTTTATGAGAAGAAAAGTATTAATATGACAAATCATATACCCTATGATAATTAGAAGATGTGCTTAACTCCAGCATTATGTCAACTTTCTTCTTCAGAAGCCTCCTACTCCTAACTTTTTTATTGGTTGAAAAAAATTAAGGTCTGTTCAGATGTCAGTGACAGAAAGACCCTATGAATCTTGCTGAGAAAATCTTCACAAAAGCAGATGGCAGTCATCAGACACAATCTTGGTGGAAGTAGTCCCTCTTATGTTACAGTGAAAAATAAGCATATAATGCAGCCACTGTGAGAAGGAAGTTCTGAAAGTTTCAGAGCTCCATCACTCACAACTAGAAGTGTCACTTGGTAAGAGAAAGACCCCGCTTTTACCTTTTTTTTTTTTTTACTGTTGCATCTACTTGTAGCAATCATAATTTTTTTTTTTAAATCAGGGCCTTCATCAATCTGTGTCTGGGTCATTTTCTTTCTTTCTTCTATTGTCCATTTCTTTGGAGCATAAGCTTTGAGCAGCTGCAGTCATGTTTATTACTGTCTGCAGTGGTCATGGTTTTAATTGCAATGTGTAGAAGATGTGATAAAAATAATTCATTAAAAGTAAAATACGTTCATAAAAAGATTTGTTAAAGCCAGATTTTGCTGTACTTTCTGTACATGGTAGTCCAGTTGACTGCCAGGTATGCTTTTGACTAATCATTACTGAGTCTGGTATTTTCTCTTCCCCTTTTCCTCAAGCCTTAAAACTGAAGACTGCAAATTGCAAAACATCACTGGAAAAGTTCACCTGAAATCAGACGGGTTTTGGTAGAGAAAATAGGACTCATGAGTAGATTCTCAGAATTACGCTGTCAGATTTAATAGAGAATTAGATTTCTATTGCAGGACTTCACATGACGACAGCGAAAAAGTATTTCACCAGGAAAATTCTGAAGGTGCCATTCCATATATATTGTGGATGACCATAAGTGAACTTAATTATTGAAGCAGACTATCCAGCCCTGTGGCTCTACCTAGGAATTTAGTTTCTTCTAAACTCCCAGAGATGAAAATTTAAAGTGTGTAGAACAGTCTATGAATTTATTATTCAAAAAGCTTCCTCAGCAAATTTCTCCCCTCAGTCTAACTATAGGTGCTGTAAAAAAGTAAATAAATTAGGCATATTTATTCTGTGCACCTTGATGATTTCCAGAGAAAGTTGTACAAAGCAAGACATGTTCAAAATAATTTAACGGTATCTGGATTTCCCTGATGCTTAGCTGCTACAGATGTCATTCCAATGCATGTGGAAAACAGGTTTCTTGACAGGTGTGCTTTTTTCTCTCACGTAGCAAGAAAATGCACATTAGCAAATTAGGCGATCTTTGTATGAAACATCAGACACAATTTGGGGGGTTCTGAGGATGATAAACTTCTTTTTGGTCTAACATCTGGATCTTGTCTTTTCAATAGCTTTTCCTCAGTGGTGGAAACATTGTCTAATGTGCACCTTCTGTCATGCTGATTGGTTTAAATGTTTATTTGACAGAAGAAAGGAAAACCTTTTTAGTACCATATTTCTACAGCATGAATCTGTTACAGTATTGCGTAGATAGGAAACGTAAGTGTTTTTAAATTCTGGGGAGCAGATGGTTCTCAAAACCTTTAGGCAATATGCTTTTCCACCAGTTTTAGGCCAAGTGCAAGTATTTATGCCTGGTATTGTAAAAAGAACTCAATTAAAAAAAAAATAGCCAAATGACAAAGTATTTCCCAAATACATTTTTTATCATGTGACTACTTCAGTGTTAGTTTTGCTGAAAGGTTATTCCTTTGTCTTTTTAGTTAGCTTTAGCTTTAATTCTTTGAATCCAAAGCTCTAGTCTCACAATTAGGATGGATTCCCTTTGAATTTTGTGTCTGTTGCATCCTATGTTTTCTTTTTTTCCCAAGGAATTTTTTATCACCTGCTACCGTACGGTTGGTTAAAGGTACAATTTTATATATGATCAGCCATTACCTGTTCTGTAAATACTACCATGAGAAAATTGGCTTCATTTCTGATCACCAGTATTGTAGCAAATGTAAAGTATGCTTGGAATTATTAGAAGAAGAGCTAGATGAATGATTGTACGGATACTTTAGAAGGGCCATCAGGTCTAAATGCCAAGTAAAAACGTGTTCACGAGTCACTAAAATTTTTAAAAGCAACTTTTGAGAAGATGGTAGTTTCAAATACAGCCTTTCTGAAGAAAATAAACCGATGAATGATATCTTGCTGAAATTAGATTATAATCCTGTTGTTTTTATTGATTGATTAACACTTTTGGAAGCTTCCAACATACTTAACAGAATTACGAGCTCCATCTCTGGCTTCCATTTAACTTCTGTCACCACTGCGGTGTTGGCACTGTAGGACTGGCATACAAAGCCATAACTTCACAGTGGAGCTACAAACATTTATAGTAGGAGAAGGAAACAAATGAAAATGCTTTCATCATTTAAAGCAGAAGGAATGTTCAGGGTGAGGGTGGTGGGTTTGTTAGGATTTATTTGTTTAATATGAATTGGAAAGACACCAAACAGTAAATCAGGCTGACAGCAGTATCTCCCTCACCTCACAAACAAGCAATACAGCCTCTGCAAAAGTGGAGGAATGTTATTACATGTCCTTTAGTCAGAAAAACTGAAATATGTTTTTAGTCATGCAGAAGCTCCATAGCATTTTAAATAAATGGAATAGCTAGGACGTAACATTTACAGAGCTGAAAATGACGCTATGATTCTCCTCACTTAAGATACTGTAGGTATGTCGGTTCATCTTATACTTACAGAAAAGTTAATCCTGTGTTGAATCACAGTCTTCTTTGAAGATACTACTATTTTTTGAAATCTGTAAATGTAATTTTGATAACTGGCCAAAATCTTGTGATATGTAAGATGACAGCAGGCTTAAGTTTAGATTTCAACAGAGTATTCAAGCACATGTTTAATGCTACACTTGTGAAATTAATAGGACTACTTATATCTAACATTTTAAATATTATTACAAGGTACTGAATCGAGCTGTTTCAGAGAATATCTAAACCCAATTGTTAATAAATATTATATCTAGCAAAGATGTGTGTAGATTTACTATTTAGATAGAAGGGTTTCCCTATTTGTATAATTTAGTAGTCTGTAGTAGCTACATGAGTGGTTATTTCCTAGTCGTCTAATCTTTAAACATCCACTAGTAAAAGACATTTGATAGTTAAATATTAATAGTAGCATATAAAAAATGGAGAGGATAAGGCAGTATAATATGTGAAAGTGACATGGAAGAACAGCATGTAATTAAGTCTAAGAATGTTATGATCAGACTAATGCTGCCTGAAATATTCTTACTATATCACTTTAATTTTTAATAATTTATTTTTCATTTAGATAAAATAAAAACTGGATCACAGTAAGAAATTGTGTTTGCGAATGAGTGTTTGTATTGCTGATATTTTATAAGTCGTGTCAAAAATGATAGGTGATATTTTGATGAAAAATATAAGCATGAAAAGATGACTAGCTATAAAAATAAATTTATACAGTATTACATTTGTAATAGTAGCTTACATTTAATTTTGTAAGCTGAAACAAAAGAAATATATAAGAAAATTTTCAAGTAAGTTACAATACAGACAAAAATTCTTTTTTATTAAAGGAAAAGCAATTATTTTAAGTTTCTTTTCCAAAGCTAACTCTCAGTTTTAAAAATATCATTAAATGAAATATTTGTTTATGTAAGATGCCAAGACTGATGGCCATGAGCATCTAGGTAATAGATTATGCAGCCAGAAGGGAGTATTGTTGTCATCTAGTCTGACTTCATGAATTCATTTTTGTTTGTATTGGTGCAGATCTTATAGAAAAAAAGAAACCACCTCATCTTTAAGATGGTTAGTGTTGAAAAATCTTCTATTTGCCCCTATGCTGGCACTGTTACAAAATTGAACCTTATTTCTGACTGTTTCTAATTTATCTTCCAGCCATTTAATCTCATATTTCTGTCTGGTAGACTGAGCCAATTGCCAAATTTTTCATCTACAGAGCAATAGTTGATCTCAAAGGCTTGACCTTAAGCTTTTTGATAAATAAAGCATAGTGAGCTACTACATTCTCCCATACATATTGTCCCAGCATTTAACCATTCTCATGGAATATAGCTGAACCCTCATGTGTTTAAAGTTTTTTTTAATGGTTGGTCAAAACTTGGATACCGCATTCTGAATATCTTTGCTTACTTGAGGTTTTTTCTCTTTATTTGTATTAGACTTTTGGATTCTACTGAAATCTCACATCCTGGCTGATTATCTACTGGAATTTCAATAGCTTTTTCAAGAACCATTGCTTTGCAGGACAATATCTATTGTGGTATAATCATCATTCTTTTGATACTAAAGGTACGACTATATTTGGTGTATCAAAGTAAACATTACGTAATTGTATGCACCTTACCAAATGTGCTGGTTTTGCTGGGGTAGGAGTTAATTTTCTTGGACAGCTGACCCCAACTGACCAAAGGGATATTCCACACCGTATGACGTCATGCTGAGCATGTAAAGCTGGGGGAAGAAGGAGGAAGGAGGGGATGTTTGGAGTGATGGTGTTTGTCTTCCCAAGTCACCGTTACGCATGATGGAGCCCTGCTTTCCTGAGATGGCTGAGCACCTGCCTGCCGATGGGAAGGAGTGAATGAATTCCTTGTTGTGCTTTGCTTTACCTATTAAACTGTCTTCATCTCAGCCCACGAGTTTTCTCACTTTTACTCTTCCGATTCTCTCCCCCATCCCATTGTGGGGGGGAGTGAGCGAGCAGCTGGGTGGGGTTTAGTTGCCAGCTGGGGTTAAACCACGACACCAAGCTATCCAGATTGCTTTGGTTTCAGGGACTATCCACTTTATAGTTCAATGCTTTTTGATCCTTGTGGATCCGCGACATTTACCAGAGAGCAGATTAGGTGTTTTTTTTTCCAATTAACTAAATAAAAGTGAAACAATGTAAGGCCAGGAATGTATCCTTTTGGGCTCTTGCTAGAAGGACATATTGATGAGAATTCTACTTCTACAGCTGTATCTAAAGACCCTTCAATTAGTTACTTTTACTCAATTTAGCTTGTGCCTTCTTTATTTTGTATTATCCTTTCTAGTTGCTTGAAGTATGCAGGATTAATTGTATTTTCCTAAATTTAATAATCCACTGGGTTGCATATCAACTATTCCATAATTTTGTTTGGGATTAGGTCTTATCAGACGTGGATCTGTCATGCATGATGTCTCCCTAAAATCTGTCTGGTACCAACAGATCTATTGTAATCTAACAGAATGTGAGTGAACGTAAACTGTTATCCAAGGATAGGATTTCATGTACCTGTAGCTATGCATTTTAACAAGCTCAGTTTAGCATCTTTCTGTGTCGAAGTTAATTGGAACTGGCAGACAATCATCACAGGTGAGACACAGTCGTAGAGAAACACCTTTATTCAGGAAAGCACTACTGTATATTTTGTGTATGCCACAATGTATAATGCCATTCCTGGTGGACTGAACAATAAGTATGTCTTCAGTTTGCCTTTTAACTGGTGCTCTTTCATTCATTCAGTTTGATTAGGTCTTTTTTGGATCTTATTTTGGATTTGCTATAATCAGATATCTTCTATTAACTTTTTAGAATTCTACCTTGCTATCTTCCTTCTACCAGATCTTTTCAGGTATACAACTTAAAGTAAAATTAGAATAACTCAGTAAGATTCATTTCTTAGTGATTTTTTATGGCCTTTCAGATGATTTGTACATTTCTGAGCTCTTCTTTTCTCTTCTTGAGACTTGCTTAGAATATATTCAGAAAATTTCTTCTATTTTGGCTAAACAACTACTAGACCATTTGCGGTTCACTTTCTGTACACCACTAAAGTGTTTGCTTTGATCAGAATCACTCAGCAGTTTGGGTTTTAATAATCTGAATGTGTCTTTCACTGTTCTGCCGTATTTATTGTGCCTAAATCTTATGGGAGTTGATAGCTTCTCTAATGGGTCCTGAATTCTTGGATTTAGACATATTCTTTTCTCATCCTTTGATTTCTTCTCTGTATTGAACTCTGTTCTGAGCTGAATTCCCATGATGTGCTGCTGATTTTGTTGCCGTTGTTGTTGAACCAAATGATACCCTGAGAGAGTAAAAGGATCGCCACAGTTCATTATCAAAGGTCAAAGAACCCATTTCGTACAGGAGGATAAGGCAAATAAATTATAGCTCTTACAAGGCACTGTGGCTGCTTGTCAAGAGAGGTTAATGCTAAATTGAATTGTAATGAAGTGTTTTGATTTGGGAATGGTTAAACTTTTCATTTTGATTTAAAAAGTCAAAGTAGTATTACAGAAATTATGAATGGCCCTTTCTTTATCTATTCAGAGCAATGTGTTTTGGAATTTGCTTTTAAATAGCAATATTGAAAATACCTTGGTATAACAACTCGATCATCCTATTTCACTTGAAAAAAACTTCCAGTTTTAAAAATAATTAAATTGAGAGACTCTTTTTACTGATTAGGTTCTTACTCAATTAGCTTATTCGTACAGTATGATATGTGGAATAATACATTTGTATATATTAGTGAAATATAGGTTGCAGTTCTAGCTCTGAAGTAGCATAATTTTAATTATATCTGACACAGGGCCCCTTTGATGCTTTTCCATTGATTTATTTTTTGAGGTTGATATCAATCCAGATTATATACATCAAATGAATTCCAGAAGGAAGTCATACTGCTTATCTTTGCATTGGAGCTCACAGAGGACACCAAAGCTATGATACCTTGTTTAAAACAGTATTAGTACAACCTTGAAGATGATGAAAAAAACAAAATAAAAAAATAAATTATACAGAATGATTAGACCTTTGAATATTGGACTATAATTGAGCCAGGGCTCGGAGAGCACTACAGAGGAACTAAGTATTTTGTTAGTAACAGCAGAACCCAATAGCTGTTCTGCTACTTTACTGTTCTTGTGAATCGCTGATATTATTATGTATTTTTCTCATACATAGGAAGTAGGAATATCCTATCAACAGAGGGATAGAAAGAAAATTGAAATACATAGAGATAGGCTGTTTTTTTGGCTAAACAACTACTAGACCATTTGCGGTTCACTTTCTGTACACCACTAAAGTGTTTGCTTTGATCAGAATCACTCAGCAGTTTGGGTTTTAATAATCTGAATGTGTCTTTCACTGTTCTGCCGTATTTATTGTGCCTAAATCTTATGGGAGTTGATAGCTTCTCTAATGGGTCCTGAATTCTTGGATTTAGACATATTCTTTTCTCATCCTTTGATTTCTTCTCTGTATTGAACTCTGTTCTGAGCTGAATTCCCATGATGTGCTGCTGATTTTGTTGCCGTTGTTGTTGAACCAAATGATACCCTGAGAGAGTAAAAGGATCGCCACAGTTCATTATCAAAGGTCAAAGAACCCATTTCGTACAGGAGGATAAGGCAAATAAATTATAGCTCTTACAAGGCACTGTGGCTGCTTGTCAAGAGAGGTTAATGCTAAATTGAATTGTAATGAAGTGTTTTGATTTGGGAATGGTTAAACTTTTCATTTTGATTTAAAAAGTCAAAGTAGTATTACAGAAATTATGAATGGCCCTTTCTTTATCTATTCAGAGCAATGTGTTTTGGAATTTGCTTTTAAATAGCAATATTGAAAATACCTTGGTATAACAACTCGATCATCCTATTTCACTTGAAAAAAACTTCCAGTTTTAAAAATAATTAAATTGAGAGACTCTTTTTACTGATTAGGTTCTTACTCAATTAGCTTATTCGTACAGTATGATATGTGGAATAATACATTTGTATATATTAGTGAAATATAGGTTGCAGTTCTAGCTCTGAAGTAGCATAATTTTAATTATATCTGACACAGGGCCCCTTTGATGCTTTTCCATTGATTTATTTTTTGAGGTTGATATCAATCCAGATTATATACATCAAATGAATTCCAGAAGGAAGTCATACTGCTTATCTTTGCATTGGAGCTCACAGAGGACACCAAAGCTATGATACCTTGTTTAAAACAGTATTAGTACAACCTTGAAGATGATGAAAAAAACAAAATAAAAAAAAAAATTATACAGAATGATTAGACCTTTGAATATTGGACTATAATTGAGCCAGGGCTCGGAGAGCACTACAGAGGAACTAAGTATTTTGTTAGTAACAGCAGAACCCAATAGCTGTTCTGCTACTTTACTGTTCTTGTGAATCGCTGATATTATTATGTATTTTTCTCATACATAGGAAGTAGGAATATCCTATCAACAGAGGGATAGAAAGAAAATTGAAATACATAGAGATAGGCTGTTTTATTTAAAAAAAAGTTTAAGTAAGTAACTTTTAAAATTTTTTCTTAAAAACAATCTATGGACACACAAGTTATACTATTTAGTAGCTTTCATTTCATTAGTATGATCATGTAACTGAGAATAATTACAACAAATATGTCAGAATGAATAAAGGAAGTTAGAAAGAACTTTAAAAATGTTGAAAAATAGTGATAACTGGTCACTGTTCTGTAACTTTTACAGTATCTAATTATTGTACATAAGTAGAATTTTACACTGAGTATTGAAAGTTCATTTTTTAAGTGCTATGACATTGTCTTTAAAAATTTCTGCAGTGCAAATCAGCACATTTCTGAACTTTCAAATGTAGATCCTCATAACAGAGAGTCCAGATCCACCTTCTATACCGAGGTAGGGTGTATTTGAACAAAGAGCTGCAGATAGATCCACATTCTGCTCACCTCATGCTCTGGGTTAATCCAGTCCCGAAACTGTATAGCTGTGTTGATATGGCTCTGTGCTTGAGCTTATGTGCCCTGATGAGAGATGTAAAACAACCATAATCATTCCTATGGCCAGTTGCTGGCTGATTTCAGATGTTGATATTCAGGATAAGTCTGTCATTAGTATCACTAATTTTTGTTAGCATAGTGCCTCTACTACCTATTTGCTGTGATTTTTCTTTGTAGAGTTCCATAGTTATACTAAGGTGCATCCAGAGAAACACTGAAACACTATCCAAGTAAAATCTTTATGGTCCTGACCCCTTGCCTCCTATTCAGTTCTCGTATTAGACTTTTGCTTTACCAGAAAAGCCACTAGCATACTTTCGATGGAGTTTACTTGATTTCTTGAACTGACCTGAGTGGCAAAGTAATGTTTTATTTAATAAATGGAAGAGTTGCACAACTGGGAAAAAAATAAAATATGTATCTAATGATTGAAACTGCTCTGAAGCTTCTTGCGAAGTATATTTATGGTTGGTTGCTATAATAGAATTTTAAATCTACTAGGAATTAAGACCACTGTTCTGGATAGCAGACAGTTTCCAATGGGAAACAAAAAAGTTTGCATAGCTTTCTCACTCACTGCAGCTGGTTTGCAGTTAAATGTTAAAGATTTTACTTTTCATTGAGATGGAAATCTATTGCTTTCTTCAGCAGCATTTAACAAACATGCAAATGAAGAAGATGATTATCAGACTGAGGATGAAATGCTGTAGTATTCCACTATCAGAAATGGTTCCCCAAAACAGTTGGTATTTGTGTTAAGTTAGTAGTCAGAGAAGCACTTATTAAATTGTCACTGTTAGGCTTTAGAGTAAACATGCCATAGCAATGGGAGGCAGCAGCTTTGGCCTCTCTTGACACCTCTTGTTCCACAGGCAAGCTGCAGCCTCGTGGAGGTAAACCTCTCCCAGCCAAGAGGGGCAACATCGTAACCACATCCTGGGTCACAAAAAGCTACCGGCTTTCTCCCTCTTACACAAAAATACCTTACTGGAATTAAGGTTGAGCTGATAATTATGCTGCTAACACATGAGACAGCACATAATTCCTCTCCTCTCTGAAAGCTCCTTGATGATGCCAAGTGGTTGCAAAATGGAAGAATTTTGCACTTGTGTTCTTTACTTAGGCACAACTGAAACAGGGGAAAAAAATTGTCATTTTCACCTGAAAATTATCTGACCACCACTGCAATTCAGCTTCTTATAAATACCTTGCATTTATTAAGTGATGTTGCATTGCCCACAAAATACTGGAAATATTTCTTTACTTTTTAATACTGCACAAGCAATAATATCTATGTACAAATACGTTGTTTTGGGGGGAACTAATGGTTTTGTGAGTATATTGATCAGAATGTTTTCCTTTCACTATTTTCTAAAGCCTGAGAATGATCTCTTTTTTTAAGACTATCTTCTGTGAATTCTTCCATGACTTTACCCAAATGGAATGTGAATATAATATAGAATTATACGAGAAAGAGTTAGTGACAACTGATATGTGATAGGTCTCATAATTTACAACGAGGGCTCCGCATTGAGACAGGGCATTCAGGCAAGCTCTCCCATATCAGGCTACAAGCCAGAGAGCCTTCCTGGTCATCACCAGTCACAGGAAGACTCATCTCCTGACATCTGTGCTACCAACCCTCTACCTACACACCTTTCACCAGGAAAGCTCTAGAGAATGTGCTGGACAGGCAGGGACTTCCTAGTGCCCAAGCTTTTAACACTGACAGTGACAAATCCTGTCCCAAGAGGCAACGTTCCTCCTCAATTGGGCTTCCAGTGACCACAGAGGGCAATTCCAGACTGCTAAAATGGCGTGAAATGACTGTGAGTCAGTTGTGTTTTGTTTTGTAGTGATTGCACTGATTCTGATAAAGGTTTTAAAATACTGAAATTATATTCATAAGCCAGAGTAATGCTTCTGTTACTATATATTAAAGCATTGATTTTTGTCACTTACTGTATAAACTTCCTCATATAGTATGCGAAAAAGATCAACAAAGAGAAATAAGGATTTTAGACTTGCACAACTCTTTGAACAAATCTAAGCAGTTCCAATGACACTAGCAGTTAACATCAGTCTTTTCCAACTGCATTTCACTTGTAAATATTTTCCCATTTGAAGCACCATAAGATTGTCTAGGAAAAATACCAGTCTCCTGAGGTTTTGCTCATTTAAATTCAGCATCAGATGGCATCAGGCAGAAAATAAGTCATCCCCTTATCCTATTCTTATTCTGACATTTCAGAAAAGGAACTTCCTTCTAGGGTGTAGCCCTGTATGAACTTACATAAGAAGCACAGCCTAAGGTAACATCCACTTATCACAATACATAAAGCAGGAATTTGCTTGTGGAAGATGATATTGCTGTTGAAGGCTCATATTTAAAATGCTGGTGTTTTAAAGGTTTCATAACCTTAAAAGAAAGCTGTAAATAAGCTTCCCAATTCCCATCCCTAGAAATTCTAGGTCAGGATTTAACCAGGTTTGGATGTGACTTTTAACTTGCAGATTGGATGAAGTTAAAACATCTGAAAATCAAAATTTTGTAATTAATAATAAGAAATATTTCTCAAACTTTGTAATGCTAATCAGTTAACTGACTACAAAATGGCCAAGGAGGTCCCCAGAGAGATGCCTGGATATACTAGAATGCCCTGTGGAGGTCTTTGTCACCTGTTGACGGTAGGTAGTATAGGGAGAAAGGTAGTACAAAGGCCCCTGGTAGGTCCACCACTCCCGAAAGTATTGTCCAAATTGTTCTGTTCCAAATGTCCATGCAGATCTTTCATGATGGGCTTTTAATTGGTATCGCTTTCTCCATATTGCCTGATTTGTTTGCAGAATCAAAAGTACTGTCATGGATAAGTGTAGAATGAAGGTTGAAAAAAAAAAGAAGGCTCAAAAATGTGTTGAGGAGAGTTAATGAATGAAAAATTGGCAAAATATTTTTTCAATACAAAAAAAAGGGGAGAGATACATTACACACTACTAGAGAGAAAAATAATCAGTGTTTTGTTTGCTATCCTACACACTCACTGCAGTACGTTTTCTGCTATGTCATCTATTGTCATCATAGATATCCTGCAAGTGATGGATATATGGCAGTCATATTGGTGGTATTTGGTCTCTGAGTGACCTCAGAGAAAGGAATTATTTTATCATAGAGTTCTAGCAAGCAGCCTCCTGTCAGAATGCAGGTACTTCTCTGCATATATATAATGGTTTCCTGATTTAAAACCGAAACCAAGCCCTTCTCAAAATAAGCAATTACAATATGGTTTTAAAATACTATAAGCATGAATTCAGCAATTTAAAACAGCATAAAGCACAGATTTAAAGTATTGAGTAACAGCTTACTAGGGATGCTAAAAGTGTTTGTATTACAATAGCAAGCAATGGCATCAACTGGGATACAAACCCTACCAGAGACTGTGTAAATGGAAAGTGGAAGGCAGATGTTGAAGGGTCTTTGCATTAAGTGGAAAAACACATCAATGAACAACCTGTTTTCAACTGCAGAGTCTTCTGTGTGACTTACATTGCTTAATCCCTTATACATGTGAATTCTCAATGTGTAAAATGAGGATGATAATAACTGTATTATAAATCCTACTCCGGCAGTATTCCCAGCGAATAATTGTTCATGTCAATCATTTCCATGATAATCACAGGGGATATTAGGGATATCTTTTTCTTTCATCTAGAAAAAAAAAATCATTAAAGTGAATACCTCCAAATGAAGCTGTATGATTCTTGTACTGTTGCCATATTTAAAGGCTAGAGAACTGCATATCTTGAGAGCTTTGAAGGATATATGTAAGATTTTGCGTAATTCAGTATAGGTATTGGAAGAGCTCTCATACTGAATTTTGTCATAATTTGTTTCATTTGATTATGGTAATTCAAAATTTATGTATAATTACAGTGTAACATTTTAACTTTCTCAATTTTAACAATATTCAGATTTGACATTCCATTTCAAACACACATTTGTAATATATGCTATAATTTATTTTTCATGGTAATTTTTGGGAATGGAATTGGCAAAAAAGATCAGGCTTCTAGATTCCCTAAAGTCTACATTTTAGTTCTGTACTTGAAACACAGTGACACCTTCATGAGAACAAGTACATACATGTCAGAAATGTCACATCTTAGTTTCCATACTGTAATCCTAAAGTTTAGTGATACCTAACTAATAATGATCTCCAAATTATTTTCCTGTGCAGGATAGTATAATTTCCTTATGCACCTAAGGCATTATTTTCTAAAAATATTGTGAATGTGTATTTCTTGTCTGAGGTCATACATTTTATTCTTGTCTACTGAGAGTTGCTGAGTACTGTTACAAATCAGATGTATGATGTTTCTTTAAATAAACAAATGTAAATCATGCACTAAAATCATATTAAGTGCAAGAGAAACATGTATTGGGTGTTATTTCTGAAGATGCTGCATTCTGTTTATATGTATTATGCAGAGAACTTTGACACTAGACTTTGATCTACATTAAGTAGAGCGTATACGTAGGATGCTGAAGGGTTGCAAATGTTGCTTTGAGACATTCTCATACAAAATATATCCCGTGTCTACCTTGACTGTAAGACACAATGCATGTACAGGCTGAACTTCTTATTTTGACTCTGTGGTTGCCTGTTCTTCATCCAGAGGTTCTCATTTGCCTCCATGTTCTGTTGTTTACTCACTGAAAGCAGCAGCGGTAGATAAATGTTATTTAAGAAAAAGTATAGTCTACAAGTCCACAAGTGGTGGCCCTCTATAGGATGTCCTAGCTTCACTCAGATTTTTGTTAGAGTATATAGCCTGATCTTTGTGTTACGCAGTCTGAAGGACGCATTCAAGGTCTACAACGTCACCCAGATAGAACACATGCTTCTACAGGCCAAATTTAGAAATGTATCATCATCAGCTGTTGCATACACCCTGTAGTTACCTTCAGTTTCACTATTAAGTCCTTTACTTGCCTCTAAGACTGCCACAAGAGTTTTGAGTATCAACACAGTTAAAAAGCTAGGACCCTATCTCATGGGGATCTATAGTCTTGACGCTCTTCTATCAGTTTTGCTTAATCTGATACCCATTCCTGAAGCAAATGAAGCAGAATAAACTTCAGATAAAAGACGGCTCTCAGTCTCATTATGAAATAGCAGAGAGATTAAAATGATGTGAGGCTGCACTGGTTCAGTTCTTTCCTCTGCCTGAGAGAGGTAGGAGCTAGCATCGCCTCTGTGCCTGCTCCAGCCACAAAACTGGAGGGCCATCTGGTTATGCTGCTTTCTGTCAGTCCTGCTGTAGCGATCTACTTGTGTGAAACTATTGCATAGTCGTAGGACCAGAAAAAAATGGTGAGAGTGGTCATGCTGTGGTTTGAGGAGGGCAGGTAGTGGACGTGTTCAGGTCTCAGCTCTGAGAATTCTGGTATTCTGTGTTCACGGAGGACATTCCAATGTTTCTTAGTGCTTTCATCTCAGTCTGATAAATGGACAGACACGGTTGCTCAATTTTCGTTCAGGAAAAGTTTTCTGTGGTTTGTCAGCCTCAAATCTCAGGGCTTTCTCAGATTTGGAATTGCAGCTTGTCATATTGGTGAAAGGAGGATGTCTGTCAGGAAGTAAAGAAAACCTGCTAATAATCAGCCAGATACTTCTCCATATTCAGAACTATTATTCAGTGTCAATATTTTTTCATTTGACTGCACCACCTTCTGTCTTTGATATCTGCCAGTTCTTCATATTTTTAAGTTTTTCCCTCAATTTCTAAAATACTTTGTCCCATAACTAAAGCAGAAGCCCAGCCTTCAATTCAGGAAGCTTATTACAAAGCAAACCCCCCTTTTTCAATATTTTGTTACAAGAAAGAGACAACTTTGATAGCTTAATATCACACTCCCTATTACAGTGTCTTTCCTTACAGGAGGCTAGAAGACAAAAATTAATCCACTAAAAAATAATAAGCTATTATGGAATTGAGTCTGGAATTTAACAAACTCCAAAATGAAACGGTCAAATGACAACAATGTTTCTGAGCTGTTGTTTCTCTCTTGAAGTTATGGATAGCTGAATTAAACAGGCTGTAAATATAAATTATTTGAGCCCAGCCATTCAGTGGACATCTTACTATTCTATCAAGGCCACCAGCATTCAGGATTCCAGACAATATCGTATTTCTTCTTACATCTGTTTTTTAAATGTTAACGATGACGTGTTCGTTTTCAGAATAAGGGAACCTAACCGTCTTTTGTGGATGGTATTTAGAAGAGTCATGTGCAAACGCCTGAAAAGATGACTATACTGTCCAAGGAGCTAAACTTACTGCGACTGTTTCTAGATAATTCCCTACATGTCTGAGAATCTCTGTCTTTCCATCAGCTCCTGAAGGGAAAACTTGTTATCTCCAGTTGATCAAACATGACCTTTGCTGTATAAACACTGAACTCTGATGCATTAGGTAACGTATGTTTTGGTCAGCTGTGATCTTTTACCTTCCTGGGTCTGATAGAATGCATTCATTAACTGCATTCATTCTGTTCAGTAATTCCTTAAAACATGCAATTTATGTTTTAAGTGACAGACGTAATTAGTCCTTATACCTAGTTACCATCAAAAACAAAGAATGCATCAAACCCTTTCTCATTAGTATTCATACAAAGTGAATTGCTCCTTTCGGTTCTCGTTCATTATTATTTAACCGTTAATCCAAAAAGTTTATAGGCTCAAGTTACAATGATGATTATTTTTTTGGTTGGTGTCCAAAGGGTCATTTTGAAAGAGGCTCATTTCAGAAGGGATGCAGAGTATGTAGATTTGCAGGAGCATTTAATGTGTTTTGCTTCCAGTCTTTCTCTCACTGGGCAACAAGCCAGGAACTGTCTGAGGTTTGCTTTGTAAGTACTGAATCACTAATGCAAAGGCAGTGAAAGTACATAGCTATCATACCCATCTGTCCAATATTACTACACATGGAACTGACCATATTGAACATATTGAATTAATTCCACTGCAGCGTTGCCCATCAAATTACTTGACTCTTTTCATCACCCTTTTTTTGCTCCCTAATGCAAAACATCCATTTTATTTGACAAGTCCTTCTTTGGCTTTGGCCTAAACAGAGAATGGGGATGATCTTGGCTCACTTCACTCTAAATAATCGTTCTTTAATTACACTAGAGGTGGTATCATCTGCAGTAATTACTGAAAAGATGTCAGCTCTCAGATAATGGAGTAAAACATTAATGGAACTGAGCTGGCCCAGACATTTGCTCATAGAAACCAGCCACTTGTTATGCAGTGGCTTGGCATCATTCTTAGCACCATGTCAGTCCTAGTTAAGGTTTAAGCTGAGTACCTGACTTGGGATCTTTCAGAAGATCCATATATCATAATGCTTATGTGTATTGTTTTGTTTAAAAATGAATCTTGCTTTTTCTTCAGAAAACAAAATAATTTGTGGCTTATGATAGATTTTTACAGCTACCTGAGTCATATCTCTGAGAATTCCTCATAAGCACCCAAGTCTTTTTATAGACACCCATGACATCTTGAGGTGGACAGACCATACTGATACATACAGGACTTTTTCAAGTTGATTGGCAGCAGCAGTAAAATCTTTGGTACCCTTCCCACGGCAGACATTACTGGGTTACGCACTTGTAAATGAGAACTGTTAGCTTATAATGAGAATAAACTTTTTTGCAGGTATGAATGAAATAAAGATAGAAGAAGATGGGTGGGTAACACTTCCAGTTTCTTACATGCATGACAAAGGGGCACCTACTTGCAAGTCTAGAGGCTGAAGGATTCTGCTAGTAGATTCATTAGCAATAGAATTTCATGAATTTCATAGTCGTCACATAAAATACCTAAAAGCTATGTATAATTAAAGCAATCACAGTCTGATAATGTGTGCTCTCATTTATTTATCAATAAATTGGTTGTTTTAACTTATATATGTTTAGCCTTGTAATCACTTTTTATAGTAGAAACCACCACACAGAAAGCATATACGTTCCAGAGAGATAGTATATAGCTGTATTTCTGAGTTTTGTCAACGTAATACCAATAGTGTCTGAAATTCAGTCCTGGAGATATTTATTCCACTGAAAAAGTTAACTCAGCTAAAATTACAAAATCAAGCTATAGTTTTCCAAGAACTGACCAAAGTTCTGACACGTTATAATGAAATCTATCATGGAGAAATAAAATGGTATCAAAAAAGTACTTCAAGCAACTGTGTTTGGAGATGTGCAGTTGTGAATTTCCAAATGGGTATCTTTGATTATAAATCTTTTCACCTTGCTGAAGTTGTGAAATTCTTCCAATCTAAAGGCCCAGTAAAGTTATAATTATATAAATATGATATACAAATATATAACCTTCCATGGTTTATATGTATTTCATACTGTGTAGTCTTCATTCTCCTTTTTTTGCAGTTATTTTAGCTGCTCATGAGTACAGCTTTCATGTTCAAAGAAAATAGTATCCAAATCTATCAATCTATAACTGACAGTAATACTTAGTGAAGCAACAGCAGTCATTTGTTATTCAGTTAGATAGAAAATCTAATATTATTCCAATTAAAAATAAGCCAGATGAGATCTTCAGAAATCACTTCTTATGCATCTCCTCACATATGTTACTTTTCAAATGAAAAAAACTAACATATGTGGAGAGCACTTTGATCCATATGGTATGCTCCCCTTGATATTTTTTCTATTAAAAATCTCTATACTGATAAGTCAGCCTTTTGATTTATATAGTTGCTTTTTCCTCAGTATAGAATATTGAAGGCTGTTTTTCTTCCCTTTCCTGCCTCTTCTTCTTCTTCCTAGATTTATTACTATTTTCAGTGTCAGGAGAAAGTTTCAAACTATAAATTTCGGGTAAGGAACAAATGTGATGAATGCCGGTTTGCCCTTTCTTCCCCAGAACTTGTAGTGAAACCCTAGGTTGTAGTGATCCCAGATGAGGCTTGATGTGAGTTTTCTTCCCTGTTAAGGACAGCAACGTGTTATAATGCACAGAATTCGGCAAAGATTTAAGTGGTACAGTGTGCATTCAGTGGGTGCCAAGACTCTGATTTTCTGGGATTCTCTTTTCAGTTCACCTTTCTTCTAGAAATTAACCTTTCTTCTGGACCCTTATGAAATACAAAATCTCAAAGGTTTCTTGCTGTTCAAAAATGGATTTAATACCAGTTAAAATTTGGGGGGGTTTTATGTTTTTAAAAAAAAAATTATCAAGCTTAAAAATTTTGTATTTTTTGATTGATTGGATTAGCAGCTAATATATAATGTAAATGTTGGCTGACAGGAAAATTTATTTATTAAACAGTGTTGGAATGAGGTGTTTGATTTTGCAGAAATGAATGTATTAGTTATTTCTTCCTATATGACACTATAGTGCAACCAACATGGTTTCACCTGCAATTTGATTACAGCAGGATTTTATACTTCAGTTGATCGTAACTCCATCTCTTTGTTTTGCTTTTGAACGACCTACTTGTACTTTTTCACTTACATGTGTAAGATACAGCACAGCATATAGCTGTATATTTTCTCTGCTAATTCTGACGCTTCCTGGGTTCCCCGTTGCCTACCGTTACGAGTTTTGGAACTGGAAGCAAAAAGAAATGGGAACGTCTGGTTTGACTGTGAGTTTCCCCAGCCCTTTGGCTAGAAGAGTAGCTCATCCATGTGCAGCTTTGTGTGAAATTGATAAGAAGTAGACTTAATCAAAGCACTCAAAAAATCTGTTTTACTGGAGGTTTCAGAAATGTGCGAGGAAAAGGTTTAAAGAACTATGCAGTGTCCTTTAATGTTCTGGGTACATTTTCTACTACAGAAGCGAAGCCTGTCTGGATAAGAAAGTCCATTGTTTTTACAAAATTCAGAAGCTTTTCCTACATTTTTGAAGATACTCACCATATGTTTATAAACAAAGTTCCTCTTTGCTTTCACTGGAGAGTTCTACTTATAAATCAATGTCAGGGTGTAGCCTGTGGGTTTTGTAAGTAAAATTTAGGAGACAACCCTAAGAAAATAAAGAAGCAGACTCATTAGTGAAAGAAGTTAAATGAATGATGTATACTTCCCCCCCCCAAGATGGCTACTGTCATCCTACTTGTAATTATTTTTATTTTCGTATGTGGTCTCTAGACATAGCACAAGTCTGCTTTTCTTGTTAGGAGTATTCCCACAATGAATGCGGTGATCCTGCCACATATTGTATGGAAATTTATATATAAGCATTTTTATTATACCACATTGATTAACATCATTATTACAGTATACTTAAGTCTGTGCAGGATACAGCAGCTTAGCCAATAGCATTAAGCCATATGAAGGACACAAGAAGCATACTTTAATAATAAGTGTTCCAGACACTTCAGTGTAATAGTATTTCTTTTACTATAAAACATGAAAAAAGATCTTTAGAAAATTAGGAGACTAAGCGCTGCAGTTGTAAAGGGACTTGTGCACCGTAGTGTTCAGGGGAAAAAGATTTCAGTTTTGGGTGCCCTTAAGTTCAATATGGTGCATATTCCCTTTCTGGTTTGGGGGTTGCAGATACCACTTTTGGACTAGGTTTACTAGGACTAGGTTTAAGTATCTTTCCTGCTGAAAAGGAGAAGCGATTGTAGAAAACATTCTATGGCTCTGAGAATCCTGTTTTCGCATGTTCATTTTGAGTGAAGGACATGAATGAATATTTAACTTCAGTAAAAAGATGTGTGAGCTTGGCTGAATTGAAAAAGAATTCAAATTATCAGAGAAGTGCCTAAATAACTTTTTTTTTAATGTATCAGTTTGAGTTAGCTTTTGTTAAAACATGACATAGGCAGTATGTTCATGATGTGTGCTTTATTTTTTTCAATAATTGCTTTATATAAAGAACTTAGTTATTGGTAAGTTTTTGGTGCAGGTTATAGTTGTTTCTAAGGTTTCTTTATATTAGACTTGTAATTTAAGAGTGCTCATCTAAATCTTTAATGAACACTTTCATAAACGAGTTAATATAAACTGCTATTCTGTTGTGATTGGGGAGAAAGTTACGTGCTATGAAAAACTGTATATGAATAGTAATTTTAGTAAACATAATTTATAAGGTTGGAATGAAAGATGCATAATCCCAGCAGAAAACCTGACAATTAAACTTTAGAATGAAGACTGACTTAAATTTAAAAGGAACATCGTTTTAAAAAATGCTTTATTTAAATTTGTAATATTTTTCTACAAACATAGAGTTTTACCTGAACATGGGAAGAATAACATTCAACTGGTATGTAGGAAACTGAACCTTCATAGAACTTTTTTCCAGTTTATGATTAATCCAAAAGATTAATTTAGTATGAAAAAAATAATGGTGAGAGTTGGATTTTGATACACTGTAATATATCATGTTGAAAGCTTATAAGCTGTTAAAAAGCACAAGCTATGTGTATCACATTTTAAGATTAATAAAAAAAATGCTAAAAATCTTTTTGCAATTGCAGCTAGAGTCATCCACTGCTGTTCACTCTGCTATAACCTTTAACAGGATATCAGTGTTACCTTACTGCAATACAAAAGATATGGTATATGCCAAAAAAGAAACACTTTTTTCTATAATAATTTGCAAGTTTTGCACATTATCATTTGAATGAAAGGGCAGTCTTTTGAGATGAAACACTGCAATGTGACATTGCATTAATTCATGAAAAAGTATGAAAAAGACCTTGGATGAAGAACTATTGAAAGGATTGGGATTTTGACATTGACTTCTGTGCAATCAGGATTTCACCCTTAATTTTTTTTTTTTTTTCGTTTAAGTGTCTAGACTTAGAAAACAACCTTACTGAGTATGTGCTTCTGCCTGGAAAACCCTAGCCAATGTATGAAAAAGATCACAAAGGAAAAATGTGATGAAAGACATGAGGGAAGCAAATGAAAGTAGACATGAGAAAAATAAAGTCTAGGAGAGGACAGAACAAGAAATACCTGTGGGCTTTGTGTGCATAGAAATAAGTACTTTTATCGTAGTCCTGTAGTGACATGATTTGAGGGTAATAACATGTCTCCCAGCTGCAAGCCAGCCTCTTTGCGGAAGCCAGGACAAGGTGAGTATCTGTATGTGCAGACCAGGCCCTTTTGATTTGCAGATACCTAACTCAGAAAGGTTTAGGTAATCATATCACACTTGATTACCAGGTTCACCAACATACACGTGTGCGTGAAGGCATGCTTGGTTGCCTTCCAGTAGGTATTTGACTCCTTGAAGACAGTTTCTTCTTGTTCTTAAGTAAAGAAACAAGTGCGTTAGCAGTTCACCGCAAGTTATATGTAATCCTGTTATCTATTACACAGCCACTGTAAGCCGTTAGTCTGTAAAGCTTGACTGGCTTTTTGTCTAATTGTATGCAAGTCTCTGTGTAAGTGTAGTTTGCTTATAAGGGTGTTTGGAATTACCTGTCTGACTCTTGTGGCTCTACTGGAAAAAAACAAATGATAGGATGCAGATTGAGCTATGTTAGTGTAATTTTTCTTTTTAGATTAGACTAAGGCGTAGCTTGCTGCTCTCTAGTTGAATGGATAGTGGATACAGTTTTGCTGTAGAGTAAGGTAGTAATTAAGCCTCACAAATGAGGTGAGCGATATCAAGAATAGCCCATCAAATTTCCTGTAAAGGCAACCTCTGATTTCAGAACAACATAGCTTTTCCTTCATTATGCTGGGTTTGGTTTTTGTGGTTTTGTTTGGGTTTTTTTATTATTATTTTATTCTGTTTTGTTTCAGCACAGGCTATAAAATGGGTGGGTTGTGTTCTGGCTTTTTGTTTCTGAAAAGCTATTATCAAATCCTTGCTCAAAACAGAGACACAACTGAAAATTAATTTAGTCCCATTGTAGTTTGGTTTAATTTGCAGAATTGCCTCATTGTTTTACACGGCTCAGTTCAAGCAGCAGTTTGCTGGGAAGGGGTGCTGGTCTGGAAGAATAGGTGTGAGTAGGTCAGGAGCTTGTGTAGGAGTGTGTGTAGGAGCAAGGAGCTGTGAAGAAGCTCACTTTGTGCCTGGCTCCATTTTTGCCTTGATCTGCCCGGTTACATTACAGTCTCAATTCATAAGTCTTAAATTCATCCATGGAAATGATAAATCTTATTCTGTGTCCTTCCCTCTTAGTCAGATTATCTAGGACAGCCATCTAGTCCATTTGCAGGTGACAAGAATTTAGTGCTCTTCTTTGGGTTTGCTGTAGTTCATAAATAATACATCAGACCTTTTGCTTTCTATAGTTTATCTGATCACCCTAAAGACTATATTGGCTGCACAGATCTGAAGTCTTTGCTGGAGCTTAAGCCTCTTACGGGAGATTTTTTTGGAGAAGAAAACCTTGTATTTCAAAGTTTGCAGAATTACCAGTGACCACACTGGCTCTTTGTTTCAGCTTTCTCTGTGTTTGATCTTCTACAGGAGATCATATCCAGCACCTTGGTAGCTCCATCTGACAGTAGGCCAGTTTTCATTCTGCATTATGAAGAACCCTTCACATTGTTCCAACTAGAATCTGAAACTGGTATAACAAACCCAAAAACTTTAATGGACTGAATGAAAGTAAAACAATTTATTACATTAGCAGGAATAAAAATTTAGTCTTTATTTTGATACAACTTAAACAATGAAGTGTGTAAAGATTTGTACTTTTTCTTAATTCTGAGGAGAACAAGAAGATTAAATATATCTTGCTATGTTTGGGTGGAATATGAGCTGCAGCCTGCTGGAGAGCACAAAACTAGATACGGAAGGGATTTGTCTATAAAGAAAATACAGATAATCCCGCAGAAAAGACATACTTGATGTCCTCATGCATTTTTGGTAATGCAGCCTTAGCAATATGGTGATAATGGAACTGTTTGTGATCTTGAAAGGAAAAATAAGTATCGTCTTTACTGCTCTGCCGTGCTTCTTCTGACTAACTCTGTGAACTCAGAATGTTTGAATAGGTGGAAATACATCAACAAAAATCTGTAAGACATGTTCCTCTTGTTAACCATAGATACAGCTTTCTTTTATAATACACAAGCAATATCAAGAGTATTTGGAGACCTTGGCAGTTTGCAGCTCTATTTCATAGTATGTTACTGATTTGTCATTTCTTTTTTTCTTTTTTTTAATAACTGGAAATCAAGATGAAGTGATTATATATGATTACTTAAGAGAGATTATATATGAAAGAAAATAATCTCCTGAAGAAGAATGTGGCATTTGCTTCTAAAAGTCTGTATTGAGTCTGATTCCAGGAAAAGGTAACAGTGCAGGTTTCTGGCTTGAATACAGCATATGGACCAGTGCTCTAGTTGAAAGATGAGGAGAAGCTTTCAGGTAGTCATACCGGGAAGTATTGTACTTAAAATTTACCCCAACAACCCTTACTTTGCATGGTGTGAAAACAAAAGTAGGCTTTTATCACAGCCTTTATTGTTGGCCTGTGGCTCCTGTGTAAACTGCATTGCCATGCAATTGCCCAGCTTCTGTTCCCCTCTCACCTTTGGTTCCCCTTAGATGGAAATTATGTGCACCACTAATCTTCATTCCAAGGTGGTATCCTGTGTTCTTGTTAAATAGTTTGTCTGTGGAGGGATGGTTGAGCGGGATTCCGGTCTTACACAGTCGTCTTGAGAAGTTCAGCCCTGCAGTCAGTGCCATCACTAGAGGTTAACTTGCCAGGATACTCAGGAACTTAAACTATAATGTACTTCCTACTGAGTACGCTTACAGAGGATTAGTTCTTGTCCCAAACAAAGGGTACCCATTGTGCAACTCCCTTTCAGGGAAAAGCCATTAACAAAAGCAACGTTTCTAGCTCAGATTTAATGGGAAATTTTGCATTTTGCTGTACTATTTTAGGGATAATACTTGGACTCCTGGCACCTATGTCTTTCTCACTGCATGACTTTTGCCTGAGGCTGCTTTTTGTACAGCATCACTTACGCCTTTGTTCTTGGTGCCTTCTTATCCTCATACTCTACTGAAACCTAGTATACTTTGTACCTCAGCATAGGAGTCTCAGGAGGACAGACTGTCCCAGGACATTTCAGCTAGATGCAGCATATTCTTCTATAAGCCTTTAAAGTGTGCAACTCAGAATAAACTGAGTGAGAAGAATTCATTTCTGCCACGCTGCTATTCATAACATCAGGAAATATGCTCATGGATCACTCAGAGTTACTCTGCAATGACATGACAGCCTGGCCCAACTGAACAAAAGCAAGGAGATTTAATTCCAGCTGCCCTTCTTTCAGCCAGTGCTTCTGACGTAGCTTCAACGATATTATGTAGCTCACAGGCCCCCCTCAAAGGAAAGCATAAATCTTGAGTTTTCTTTATTTTGTATTCTCTGTTTTAAACTAAACTTCTCAGACTGATGACAGTTTTTTTCATTATTAGGTTTGATGGCATAATTTGTCCATAACTGCAGGCACAATTAACAGAAGAAGTTTCAGATGATTAAGACAATAAAAATCCAGATTTTAAGCACTCCATGTTAAAGATTCCATAATCTTCTGTTCCCGTTATTTCATTTATAACAATATTAGACTCACATGGTACAATCAGTGCTAAATGTAGATTTCATCTTTTGTTAATATTTTCCATTTAACAGTATATTTACTCATATATCTACAAAACCTCAGCATATACAGAAGGAAATTGTGTAATGTACTTTGGTTCTGAACAAACAGCAACAACAGGAACTTTGGTTGAGCTATACAGGGAGGAAGGAAGAAATTCAGGAGAAATCGAGGTATTTTTATAAATAAATCCTACTTCATAATATTAACTCCTTTCAAACCCAAACAAGTTTGCATTGTATTTCCCTTGACTCTTTCTCTGTTCAGATCTTCCTTCTTGGCTGAACCACTTACCATCTCAAGTTATTGCTGTTCTTTTTTTTACGTTCTTGAAATTGTGCTAACTGATTAAAGAATATTGAAATAGCCAGGCTGCTCTCCCTATTCAGGAATTGAAATCTCACTATTTTTCCTGATACCTTACCCTTCATTTCACCCCTCTTAAGCTATCTTCCAGTTCTTGACCCCTTCACCGCCACTGCTATTTCCTAATGTTCACCATACTACATTCCTAATCTGATCTCCTTCAGCTCCAAATGTCTCCTTAAGATAGGCTAATTTTAAAGTGAATTTTGTGGAAACAAATAGTAGCAGAAAAATAGCAATGCTATTTTCATAGTCATAGTTCAAGATACTCATGTATCTTGGAACCTGGAGGGACTAGCAGTAAATGAGCACAGTAGTTCAGTCTCAAAATAAAGTGTGAGAATTTCCTCTCTGTATGCATAAACTGTTACTGTAAGTAAGGTGAGGTGACCTCACCTCATTAGACACGACCCCAAGTTATTTTGCCATCAAAAGATGTTGGGGTTCTAACTGCAGGTGCAAACAGGAGTTTAGTCCTGAGTATAAAACTAAATCTTTGGCCACTGTCCTGATTACACTAACAATACACCACCAGAGAATACCAAGTCTAGTGATGCTGGCATTTCTCCATGAGAAGCTGTTGACAAAGACATGTGATTTATCTTGCAAAGCTTTCAGAAGGTAATGAGTTCCAGTCACCACTGAGCTGAATCAAGTTTACATTAGTGACCTAAAGGTGAAAGAAGTTACTGTATTACTTGTTCTGCCTAATCGTCTTTAACAATTACTGCTCCTTTGAGCAACTGAATAATTTCTTCTCAAAATTCATGTAATGGGTTTCTTTTTAATGTTGCTTTATGACTGCATCTTAGTGAACAGCATAGAACATATTATAGAACTGTTGGAAAATCCAGCTATGAAGGACTCTAGAAACTGCATTTGTATTAATATGTAAAATAAGCCAGGCTCTGTTGTCTGGCCCTGAGATGAAACGGTACTGCATGGCTTACATCCAGATGGCTAAACTCTCTTCCTCTCAACACAAGATTGCCTGCCCGGTGTTACCAACTGTGAATTATTCTTAGTCCTTGCAATCCCCTAAACCATGCCCAGACATTTTGTGGGAGCATCCTAGTTGGCGTTGGCCAAACTGTGTTGGGGTATACAGACAATTAACAGCCTGGATGATTGCCGGTCAGTTCTCAAACCTGAGATGGAGATCCCAGGGATTCCAGAGCCCATCTGTTCCCATGCTTAACTGTCCTTACCACCAAAAACATAGCATCTAATCAGAGTCTTTTTTTTTCCTTCAGTTTAGAGAAGTGAACTTGTTACATCCAATTTAAGATGAAGCTGAGCTCTTCTTTCTTTGCCACTTGCAAGGTTAACCAATCTAGTCAAGCTTTTAATAGTAGACTGATACCAAAAGGTATTACATCTTTAAATTTCTTAACTGACAACCACTACTAACACTTTCATAGGTCTTTCTTTTATCATTATTATGCAGGTGTCAAAGGTAGTCAGAAAATCGACCATCAGTTCTCTTTATAGGAGACTGTTGCATAGTGGTGGTCTTTGCCTTTTTGTGTGGTAGACTTCATTCCTGTCCAGCAGGCACATGGCATGAACTGTTAGCTACAGAAATCGAAAAGAATTGACACAAATTGTCTTGATTCTTAAATCCCCTAAGCCCTCTTACCAGAATACTGTAAATGTTTTTTTCGGTCTCAGGGCCATTCCTAAACTATGATTAGTCTCCATATAGGCATATCCATAGAGCAGTAGGGGACAGTTGGGGTCAGCAGGACAGATGAGCATCACAACCATTCAGTGACATCTCTGATTTGAGTTCCTTGGGAGGATCATAGAACCATAGAATGGTTTGGGTTGGAAGGGACCCACAAGGTCTCCTGTCTTATTTATGAAGGGGGGTACATTTTCTTTAATCTTCCTTTTCTGAGCAATGTACTTGTAGAAGCATCATATCTCCCAGGAAGTTATCAGGCAGGAGTGGAGTTCTCAAGAGAAGGAAGCTGTTAGCCACTATTCCTCTTAGGAATGGGGCTTGTGAATCTTACAGACTTGGAAGTGCTTAACCTGCATCCCGGACCTGTAGGGGTGGAGCCTGACAATTTGCTAATGGAGTTCTTCATCTCAATAGGTAACAGCTTGGGAGTGTAGCACCGCCAGGCTCCGGGGGAACTTAGCAGTTTTTCCTCCTTTACTTTTGCTCCTGTAGAACTCTGTAGGTGTGCCTCTTTGGGGCAGAGGTCCTGTAAGAAAATATTTTACATACTTAGCTTTGCTATTTAATAATTTATACATACTAAGAGGTGGACAGTTTTGAGGTTTTCCCAGATGATAACTAGAACTGTGTAATGAATACAATTTAGGGGCAAAAGAAAAATGCTTGCATATTTTCGTCAGCCTTTACAAATTATTTCTTTGTTGCAGTAAGTTTGACTGCAAAATCCATTTTATAATAATGCTTAATCAAATTATGTGGGGGGGAAAGTTCTGAAAAATAGAGTAATTCAGTAATTATTTTACATTATGTAAAATATGGCATCTTTCTAAGTTTAGAATGTTTAATGATCACTTTGGTATGCTTAGCAAAAGAGTGGCTGAGTTTTTTTTAAAGTGAGACTTCGGAAGAGAATATAAAGCTTTTATATATCCTATTAAACTGGCACACACCACGTTATTGATTATATATGCACAGTTAGCTTTTCTTATCCAGTTATGTATTATGGCTGGATTAAATTTCTCTGAAATACTTTATGGTGTATCCTGGTGTTTAAAACGTTATTGCATCTCTTACCCCTTGTAATAGTTTCTGGTACAGAATTTTATTCTATGAAATGGATTTGCCATAACAGATGCATTTACGTATTATTCTTCCATGTTCTTTTCAAATCCATGCACAGCTCAGAATAGGCACCTCTACTTTTTATTGTGTTAAGCTTTTTCTTTTAGCATTAGTACATCATCTGTGGTAGACAGGTGAAAATATTGTGATAGAGGAAATGAGGAAAGTGCTGTATTTTCCATGTCGTTCTCTGAATGGCAATTATTGCAATTCCTTATAAGATAAGGAAAATATATCCAAGACTTAGCAGTACTAAATAAGTCTGCATCCAAAATACAACTTCAAGGTTTTAAAACAAAACATGTTTTTTTTTTTTAAATCTTCTATTCCATGTGGGTGGTTCTACAAGCTGAATAGGGGTTTCAGCAGGTGAAAAATCAGCATATAACTTCACAGCGTGTGTGGGAGTTGCTCTGGTTTACACCTCAGAGAGTTTGGCCTGTTTATGTAAGCTTGTGGTCTTTTTGCTGGCAAGGTGGTTATCTAAACAATTAGATTTGTGAATTTAAATATCTTGTTTTGATATCTGTAGAGAATTAGGATAGCTAACTTTACATTTTGATCTTCTCAGTAAGTGCTGGAATGACATTCCTGTCTCGAGTCAGAATTTCACAACTGAGAGGGCATACAGGCTGAAGTATGCTCACAGTTCAAGAAGTACCGGTTTATAGACGCAGTGCCTAGCTTGTTTCCTAGGTAAAGAAATAAATTTAAATGGTACTATGAAGGAATCACTCTGAAAAACTGTGCCATTGTATTCCAAATTTATGGTAACTCAGTAATTTCCAGATCATATTTTCTTCTCTGAAAAGGAAAAAAAAATTTTTTTTCTAGTTGGCAGTCTTGCAAACCCAAAGTCAAATAGGTTCTCTCTGGCTCACAGTCCATAAATAATAACAATTTTGCTTTTAGAGTGTAATTAACAGTTCTGTAAATGTCTCAACCGGAATCCAGCTCCTTTTTCCCATCGGGTATGTTGGCTTTGCAAAGCTGACAGGAATAATACGCAATAAAAACAATGAGGTACACATCTGTAAGAGGATGTCACTTTTATATAGTCACTTTTAGAAGTGCCATTCATATTCTACTGTTCTTAACCTGGCAGATTTCATTGGCAAAAAAAATACCTTTTATGGAAATATGAAAAGCAATTAAACAAAAATTAGTTATTTCCAGAATTCAAATATTTTTCCAGTGTTGGAAGTAAAAAGAGTGATTATTATGCAACACCTTGAGTAGGATGTGCATGTCAGGCATCAAACTGATTACAGCACAATCGCCGAGGAGAGGACAAAAGATTGAATCTGCAGTTCAGCATCAAGGGGTTTTGCGCTTTATGAAGTGAGCAGTTTGTACCAAAAGTAACAAATATTTTTCTTTCACGTGTAGAAGGCAGTGAAATATGCAATCATATCTATTTTCATAGCAAAACTCATCGTTTAGCCCAATTTCACTATAGCCGTGGTGCAGAAGTAAAATCAAGGTGTGTCCAATGTAGCGGCGCAAAAAAAGGAAACTGAAGATGGCTCTGTATAATGTCTTTCCATTTTTCTTTGGATTATCTGTTTTACAGAGCTGAAGGTGCTAATTTCTGTTATAAATTAATTGGTAGGATCACCATGATGTTAGCCATCAACATATCTGCTACCTCAGCTAGCCACTAAGGTTACATAATCACCTTCAGCTTCAATATGCTTGTACCTGGTTTTGTGCTTTCTTGGTATCCTCCTTAAGAATAGAGCTGCACGTCATGCAAGTAAATATTAATACTTGGTTTCTCAGTTTGTGTTAGAATTTGAAGTCAATAATACTATGCTAGTTTTTTTAATTGTTTTTTTTTTCTGTAATGCTGGATTTAGCCCTTTGTTATTAAAAATTTATACATTAAAATATTTGTACATCTTTTGTTTATGAAAAGTAGCATATGTATTGATTAGGGCTAGGTTTTGACATAGAATCTATGTAGATAGATTTGTTTTTGTGGATAGATGAAAAAATGAAACTGTACATATTATTAGTGATAACATGTTTACCATTTCTGATGGTTTTACATTATCTCTGGTAGGCAAAGCTGGATTATACCTTTAATGAGGGGGTAAAATGATTCAGTAGGATTTCTGTGACACATAGAAATTACCTATTTCCATGACCTCTTCATGTATCTAGCCAAATATTACTCAAAGCAAAGGCATGGGCTGATGGAATTTTTGATACAATATAATGAAGTCATATCAATGGATTTCAGTACGCCTAATACGTGCAGTTGTTCTATTGTAATCCATGGATCTGTTCTGTTACCAAGACCTGAGAGTAAAAGTAATCACTTTAATTTTGTATCTTGCAAAGTCATGAGGGCAACAGCATCTTCAAATGTGTGTCAGACAGTTATTTAAAGAAGTTGCTGCGACGGTGCAATGCATTATATTTTATCTGATCACTTAAAAGGTGAACTGGAACCAGAAAATCCAACATTCACAGGCGAAGGTGCTCTTTAAGTTGATATTAAATCATAAGAAATAAAAATAGGAGAGAAGGAAATAGACTTATGAGCTGAAGAAAGCTGGTAAAAAGGGTTTTAGTCTTATCAGTGTTTAAGGGAAAAAAAGATGTGCTGGATGGCAGAGCTTTAAAGCAAAAGTGTGAGCACAGATAGCTTTTAAGTGATCAGAGAAAATGCCAACATTTTTTTTTTTACATCATACACATAACAATGAAAACTGAAGCGAGATTGTTGGAAAATAACACCCCTGGGATGCATGTAAATACACAAAAGCTTAGAACTCAAAACAGAGCCTTAGGGAATTAAAAAATGCACAAGGAAGATAATAAAAATGGAATTATTTATGGTCACTAATTGAGAGCATTGACAGGGGGACTAGAAAAATCCTAACACACTCCATAAAGAAATTCTTCCAAGAGATTCAGCGCTGAAAAAAATCTGTTGCCTGAAAGGACATAGAAAACATGTAGCAAAGATCACCATGTTGACATACAACCCACAATCAGTGTGAAAATCCTTTGAAAGCACTTAACCATCATTTTTAGTAATAACAAGAGATAACAGAAAACGTATGAGACAAATTCTGATGTAGTTTTTCTTTTTGAATAATATATTTGCATGCTATGTAGAAGAAGGTAGTCAGGTTTTTCAGGCCGTAACTAGACAAACACTGCCCCCAACAAAGTTTCTGTAATCCTCTGCTGCTGTCCGAGCAACCCTTTTATCTGCTTTGCCAGCTTGGCTCTTCACGTACCTTGCAAGATTTACTCTACCCTGCCTGAAAACCATAAGAGACCACTCAATATTTTGAATGTTCCAAAAATGGGTTTGTCTACTTATTTTCGATGCGGCAACCAGGCCATTTCCTTTTCTTTGTATATATGATGGCTTATATAGTTGGGTTTTTGTTCAGCTTGAAATAACTCATGAAAAAGAGTTAAGTCAGCTTGTGTAACAGTCTTGATCCTAAAAAGTGCTGATCCCTTGTCCCCTGATTCCATGAATATGCAATGACTAAGTTGTAAGAAAGATCAATTTGGCTGCGTTTTATCCTCTAGCTGTGTTGTTTATGGCTGATCACTTCTTCCCCATTCTGACGTGGCCTTGATATACCCAACAAGCTTAATGCTCTGGGCTCTGGGTTGGTTTTTCTTCTGAATTACGCCATAATTCCAACAGGAAGTCACTGATAATAAGGGATTTCCAGCTGGAAGGTTCAGTAGCTAATTTAATTTAGATTAATACAAGTGCTAAGCTGCGATGGTGCTGCTCCAAGATCCTGCCATGTAAAATAATTACAATATGCTATAGAAAGATAGGCTTTCAGCAGCATTTTTTGACTAGAGAAGAGAATAGAGCACCACACTGGTCATACCAAGAAGGGCCAGTACAGAAAACAAGGTCTCACAAATGGAAGGTGTCATCTTATTTTTGAAAAGATACCAACAACATGTCTTTAAAACAGAAGAGAATAATAGCCCTGTAACAGAAAGCACTATTTGCTCTCCCTGAAAAAGGATTTATTTTGAACCCTGATTCACCTCATTCAAGTAACGTCAACTGTTACTTGCTTGACCCAGAAAGTAAAAGCATTCATTGTATCTCTCTGGAAATTCAAACACACATAGCAAATGACCTTCTCTAGGACTTTCTTTGCCAGTCTTAATTGAGAGACCTAATAACTGTGTTTCTTACATCCTCTTAGCATGCGTGGTTTATAACTGGATAATAATAATAATAAAATGAAATTAAAAAATATCTGAAAGCTACAGTCTAAGACTGCTCTCAAATTGAGCTTTATTAAAGAGTCTGAGGGCATGGAATAAGTTGGCAGTGTGTGATTAAAGGTATTGAAAAAAAAGCACATGGCATTGTCTTTGAATCTTGGGTTGTTCAGTGGGAGCAGACCCCTGCGTTTCAACAGGAGTGAACAGAGCCTTTGAACCGAGGGAGAGGAGAGCTAAAACTGGCAGCACATGATGAAGGTGCATGCGATGTACTGGCCAGTAGTCCTGGATATTCCTAAGTGTAATGAAAAAGCAATGAGTTCAGCAAGTGACCACAAGACAAGAGTAGCTTTCTTGCTTAGAATAACATGCAAGATTTTTAAAACAATTAAAAAATGGAGATCGATCTTAATCATACAATCCATTCTTTTGAAAGCTCCACTGGAGTAGTTCTGCAGCTCTTTCAAACTTTTAATCACAGAAACAGTGATACCAACATCTAATTTTTGTTTTTAAAAATTGCAAAAAGAGAAGTTTTTTATACAAGTGCTTTCTCGTGTCTCTAAGATGTTCCCAAAGTAAATAACATAAGGTGTTGGCTGAGCAACCCATACGCTCTGAATTTTACAAAAAATATTCATGAGCAGAAGAATGCCAAGAAACTGCTCCTGAAAATAAAATAGCACAGTCTACAGAAGAATTTGCTATTATGTCCACTTATCTTTTTCAGATCCATACTAAACAGCAGAATAGGATAAGGAAGTAAAGAAAAGCTAAGGTATGCAATAATGTGTCAGGGCTCCGAGTATTAACTGTGGGAATAAGTACAAGGCTTCACAGTGCAGTGAAAGCCTTTAATAAATTCCCAATCTCTAAATGAAATTAATAGCCATAGGAGGAAAGTGGAGGATAAACATATTAAAGACGTTGGCATTTTTATATAGAATTTGAAAAGGGATGGTAGAACACAGAGGAACGGCAGCGTTGGCTTGGTATTGTTTCTTGATGATTTGCTACTCTTTATACTTTTCATATTTTGTAGTATCCAATCTTGAGCATGTAAGATGGGGAAAAGTTGTGGCAATCAGCCTTGTTCTATGTGAATTTTATAATCTCTTTATACTTTTCATATTTTGTAGTATCCAATCTTGAGCATGTAAGATGGGGAAAAGTTGTGGCAATCAGCCTTGTTCTATGTGAACATTTTATAATCTCATATCAGTCTCTCTGCCTCTTATGCTGCTGAAGAGATCAATAGATGTTGCCTGCTGAGGATGTTATCTTTGGTACCAACTTTTTAATTAACTCTTGTCCTGAGCTCAAAGAGCAATGTTTCACAGTATAAACTCTTCACGTTCAAAGCAGATCTGACATTTATCAATTACGCTTCGTGCTATCCGGTAGAGTGATCAAACAGTCGGGAGCTGTAGTACTGTTAGTTTTTCAGTGATGGCAAAATAACACAGATGCCCCTATCAAATACATTTGCATCACTCTGGACCCTTTTTGAACATGTTTACCAATCCTTTTGTGAAGAATACTCTGTTGACACTAAAGAGAAATTGTCGATACTGAGATCACATTGTGTATATTAGACATGATAGAAAAGGTAATAAATTTAGTACAGTTTTAATTTAAGTTGCTGTCTTGATCAAAAGTCAATGAAAAAAACAAACCACTTTCACTTCCTCGCTGCTGTGACTATACACTGAGAGTTTGTTTTCCTCTCCTTTGGACAGCAGGGAGGCATTTTCCAGAAGATGAAGCTTTCTTTGGGCATCTGTGTACCAACCCACAGGTCTATGCATTTGGCTTCCTCCTTTGCTTTTCAGGCTAAAATCTAATTTATCAGAAGTGAATCAGGTGCAGTACATGAATCTATACGACATTTTTTCCTTAGGGAGAACACTCATCCAGACTGGCAATCTTGTGAAAGCGTTTTCTTTTTACTGCCATCTCTGAACAATAGAGCTATTCTGTGCTGCAAGAGGGAGACCCAACACTATTGGTAAGCTCCTCCACCGCTCACACCAGAGTACTTGAATATACGTCTGAATGTCTCATCTTGCCTGATAGTTCTTATTTTATGTTTACTAGTAATTCTTAGGATGTTTTCCAGAGGTGGTACAGAATTGATATATTCTGTAAAAACAAAATAAAGTCTTAAAAATTTTAAATCTACAGCTTTCTAAAATTTCAAATTAAAATGTATTACTTCATATTCCTTCTGTAGCTGCATTATTTTCTTCTTTGACTGTAGTAGTGGTTACTGAGTGTTTGACTATTTCACTTGAACACTGTTGACGCATCATGACAATAGTCAAACTAACATTTTTAAGAAAACCAACAAGGGCAGCTGCTTCTTAATACTGAGTATAAGTGTTTTATTTGTGTAAGGGGCTTTTACAGGATATCTAGAAAGAATTTCTCTCCCTCTCTTTTGAGATCTCATATATTGAAAAACTGTGGAGGTTTCGAGAGCCACTATGTTTTAGGAAGACCTCCTAAAGACATCTTAATTCCCAAATCCCCTTGAGAGCCTGTGCACTTTTCAGCAACAAAGCTTCTGCCTCTGTTATTACTGTTTATTTTTGTTGAAGGAGGCAGTAACATCAAGAAACAAATGGCGATCTCTCCCAGCAGTCTTATTCTATTAAGGACAGCTCTTACTGTGTCTGCAGCAGTGTACAAAGCATAGGATATAATTTTTTGCTGTGGTCCGCTGATTGCTTTGTTCATCTCTACTGGTGACAGATTAGCTTTGCAGCACATCCATAGGTCACCAAGAACCCTTTTTGTATTTGTAGTGGTCAGTACTGTGAAGAAAGATTTTAAATTGAAAATAACACTTTCTTTTGTTGTCTTGTATTTCGGAGACCCAGAACTCTGTAGCAGAGGTGCCATAGGTCATACTAAAGATACGCTAGCAATGCTACATGCAAGAGCTTCTATAGTAGCACCAGTCTCTCATTATACCTGCTGTCAGCTGGTCCTATCTGTCCATGACATTTATAAAATTCTTTTCATAAAAAATTTAAGGTTAAAAAGTGTTGAGAAAAAGTATGCTGCCGTGGTTTACTAATGAAAGAAGGAAAGGTTATTTTATTATCAAATGTACAAAGGAAAGCACTTTTCTTCATCTTAGCTGGATGTTTTCTTCATAAAATGCAAAAGCCCTTATCTTTTATATTTCATTTTGATCAGGTTTTCCTGAAATAGTTCTAATTAAATACTCTCTTAAAACTTATTACTAAAGCATCAAAGGTGTATTTTAAAACAAGATAAGCGATTTAAATTCTTTACAGACTCTGTAAGATGGTCTTTGCAAAAACACCTTAAAACCAAACCTGTATTTTCAAGGAAGGAGATGGTATATGTTGACAAAAAATGAGAAAATGAAATAATGGTGCTGACTCTAATGGTGCTGACCAAAAAATAGACAGATTCATCCAATCTTCCTTTAAAAGCACAACGTTACAGAAGTGGTAAAGCACAGTGAGGTCCTTTGTTTCGATTCATGGAACGTGTGCTGCTCCAGGAGCCAGACCAACCCGAAGCAACACCAGTGAGGCAGGATTGGTGTATCTCTGGCCTGATACAGAAATTGGTCTTTTACATCCTTCATGTCTCTTCCAAATGGAGTTACTTAGTTTTCTGCTAGTAATCAGGAGAGAAATACCCATCATCCCTTTCATTGTTGGGACCAAATTTTAAAATTGAAGAGAAGCTGTAGGCTTTTTGAAATTAAAGATACTGCCAATTATAAGCATTTTATATGAAATACATTGTCAATGAAGCACGTTTTTGTAGAGAAGCAGACTGATTCCAAGAAGGAAGAGCCCTGTAAATAAATGCATTGGAGTGCATAGAGCACTAAGTTGGAATCTAGGCGGTGGATTCTGCTTCTTTTCCCCAGTGTGTTAATTTGGTTCCTTCCTCTGTCTTTGTTTCCCCCTTCTGCTTAGCCAGCAGCACTAGCTCTTGGAGGTAGGACCCATCCCTTCTTATGTATGTGAAATGTATCGCACAGGGCAGCGCCAGTGTCAGCTAAATTTCAAGACACAAAAAACCAAGGAGAATAAATCAGTAACTAGATCTAAGGTTATAAATATGTTACTCTTTGGCTTAGATAACTAGACTGAAAATGTAGCACCACACATGCTGCAACAAAATGGTTTCAAATTAGTTAAAAACACAAGCTAAAACTAAAATGTTGTCCTTTAGATTCAACCAGGCAGTTTCAGTTGAAATGATGTACATTGTTTCTGCACAAGATCCACTCAAAACATAGCCACGCTTCATATTCCGACCAGTTGTCAGGGCCTTGGAATGAACTTTCCTTTTCATTTCTTGAATACCTGGAGCGTTGCTTTGGGAAGAAAAACGGGAGGCGAGGCTTGACGTGGAGCAAACTGCAAAAAATATTAATAAAAGAAATCTCTAAATAAAGATTATTTTAGGTGGGGGAGGCGGCCAGGGCAGACCGCTGTCGGTGAGGAGCCCTCCAACTGAAATACGGTCTGTCTGCATCAGCAGAGCATCCTGCGTCTGCGGGGCCACATAGGAACTTGCAGGAAATAAGGCATGCAGGCAGACGGACCTGTACATTCCTCTGTTCCTTCTCTTCTCAGCCAGCAGGAAGAAATAATACTGTTAAGTTGACCTGTAAATGCGTTTGAGACATTTGGGTGTGATGCTGGGGACACCTCTCAGTTGCTTGATAAAACTAATTCTCTGGTTTGCTTTAGCAATGTCCACTGCTAGTAACAGTGTTTTCTTTAAACTTCAGAGCAATGGTAAAGCTAATAAAGTGCATTTTTAAATCCTGTCAACATACACGTTTACATGCCAAAAAACCTCGAAGAAGGGCAATTGTAATAAGTAAATTTATGATTCGCAGGGTTAAAAAACATTTACAGAGTTACATTTTTTTTCCTTGGGGACTTCAAAATAGCCTGCAATTCTTGTTTAATGAATTATAATTCTACTCATGACTAGTAAATCTCAAAGTGTGTTTAAGGAATTGAGGATTTTTTTTTTTTTTTTTTTAATATCCATTTAATCAGTTATGGCATAGAAATCTTCTGGGTGAACTTCATTTTTCTTTTGGAGTCCCGACTGGGGCAAGCAAGCAATTCCTGTCTCTGTCTCCATTCTGCCTGTCTCAATGACAGAGCCAGAACCTTGAAAAGAATTACAGTTGATAAGTATGCCTTCATAAATGAAGTGCTTAAAATTGAGAAAAAAATGCTGTGTCTGAGCTAATTTATTCTTACTCTCAAATATGTTCTAGCCCTCCTTGCCTTTAAAGTAAACTGAGAACTTTTGCCAAGTATGTTTTGAAGGTAATAAATAAAGACTTCTTTGGGAGATGGATACTGCTCGTCTCCAGATATGTTCAGAGTGAATGAGCATTCAAGTATATCTTGTATCCGTGCCAAAATACCGTTCCAATACAGCTTGCCAGAAAAGTCCCAGAGAACAGTTCTTTATCTTCTTGAGAGCCAAAAAATGAGTCTGTATTGTGGGATAGAGTTACTTATCGGCAGTACAATTCAGCTTTCTTGGCCCATACTTCATTCAAGATAGAACCTATTTAATGGATACTACTGCCAAAAGTTGTTAACAGCTTTCTTGGGGTGTTGATAGCTGCTCATGCACCTCATTAATTCTGTCCTGCTATCTGAAAGGAGAGGAACCATCTTATAGGAATATGAAGATCCTTTGCTGAGACTGTTGTGGAGAAGGACTTTGAAAGCACTGTATACTTTATTTCTATAAAACAACGAAGAGAAGAAAATATGGATTATCAATATACCCACGACATCACAAACTGAAAGTTAAATTAGCAGCACAGCAAAAACGGCTTTTGTACAACCTGCAAGCTTTGATATAAAGGGGAGAGGCAGTTCATGGAGCTTGCACTGACTGACTGCGCTTTGAAAGTCACTCTGGTTTCCTGGTAGTTTTTCCTGTTCTGGGAGGAACACAGTGAAATGCTATTCATTTTAAAGTGAGGAATGTAACCATAATATTTATGAGTATACGAAAAACGGCAGTTTTCTGTCTGTCTTTGAAATTTTCAGAGCTTGTTAAAAACTTATCTTCAGCGTGAGCCTAGTTTGCCATGCTTACATTTTTCCAGTCCTGATCTTTTGTTATCCAGTAACAAATTCCTCAGTGGAAAACATCTTCCTGCTACATTGTTGTCTGCTGAGCACACTGTAAGTTCCTGTATGATCTTCATTTTGGATTTAAAATTAAAACTTTGCACCCTCTTCTGTCCATGAATTTCCTACCATTATTTAAGTGATAAATACACTGAAGTAGAACTTACTTACAAAAAAAAGCTATTTCTGTTAATATTGTTGATAATATACTGTAGCTTCTCTATAGCTGACTTCCTTCTAAGAAGCAAGTAGTTTGGATCCTGAAGGTCATTTGTGTCCTGGTGCTATGATGTCAAATGATTAACAGCTGTATAAGTAAAAGAGTTAGACATATGGAAATAATATTATGGGTCCCTTCCAATTTCTTCAACAGCTCTTTAGCCGTCTCTAATGAGTATCTCTAATTGTAATCTCTTCCAAAAGTTAGTTTATTCAGAAGCTCTGGCACAACTAAACAACTTTATATGATGTTTTGATCACCTTCTACAAGCTTTATAGTATCATGAAGAAATCATTATGGGATAACACTGAGGATGAGCTGTGCAAATCTGCTTTTCTGTACTGGATTTTCAAATAGCCTTCTTAGTACGGTTGGACTCTGGATGCCTGAATAGGAAAACAATTGACATTCAACAGCAATTGCAAACTATCTGCAAACAGTTTTAATATTCACTTCAAAGCAGACGTCAGTGAGTTCCAGAGAAGATTTTAGTAACGCAGTATCTGTTCAGATGAAATGACAGAAAACCTTGAGTCTGCTTCAGTAAGGATACATGTGAACACTTCCGTGGCAAGCCTTCCGGCATTTTCTGAAAAGGAATCCAAATCTGTCTCTGCACTGCTGTGGATTGTATGGATGTTACGACCAAGAACCATTTTATCTTACATCCATTTTTTATGTTAGTCAGGGTGTTTCCAATCCTTCTTTATAAGAGTCACCCAGTTTGTATTAACGTTTCAGACTGACTTACTACTTTTGTTTCCAACCCATTTTTTTTAGCAGTCTTCAGAATCTGTTGAGTAATTATTTCTGCAGTTTCATCAGGAACTTCAGTGATACTCAGCAATTTCTTCTATAGCATTTTGAAAGTATTCTGCTCAGAAAGAACTCTGACATGCAAAGAATTCTTTGGCCCATGGCGAGCACATTTTTAATAATGTGTTGACACTTTGTGCCTGAATAAGAAAAGTCTTGTCAGCAAGCTTTTTTCTACAGGTTTTCTTTTCTGACCTACAGACCATGGCTGTGATACAGCATGTGGCATTCTAATGTTCGTTCTTGCATATTTTTATCATTCTGTGTCTTTAAAGATTTTTATTTTAGAGAAATAATAATCCAAACTTTGGGAGAAAAAAGTAGTTGATCTGATTTGTGCTTATAAATGTTCCCCACCTGTCTCATCACGTCAGGTAATAGAAAATAGAAATGTTACAGATCCTGCAGAATTCAGAAATTTCCTTACTAGTAGTCCTTAAATACTGGAAATACTTTTGAAATTGTTTACTGAAGTGACACTTCTTTTTCTTGGACCCTGTGGGAATGCTTTGTATGCTAAATTAACCCAGCAATCTCAAGATAAGTTTTCACCATTTTTTTTCTGGAAATCCTTCCTTAGGCAGTCCAGTGGGGTAAAGCCCAAAAAGACATTTTTAAATCTCTTTTAAATGCCCTAATTCTGTTTAGATATGAACCTCTTTCCAAGCTCTACCAAAATACAATATTTTGAAGTCCTCATGTTGACTGTACTTCTGTTGTTTCAGTATCAACTTAAGTCAATGGCAAAATATTCATTAACTTTGGGATGATGACCAGTCCCTAACAGTGGAAGCAGACCGTACCATGTGACTTATGTCCACTTGCAACTAAGCACTGTAATTTACATTCTGAATAATGAGGATTGCAACTGATTAGTCATCAAAGTGAATGCAAGTAAAAATACAAACACAGCATAATCGCTGAATGTTTCACTACCAGAAAAAAATTGAGATCTGTGCAAAGAATTAATTCTCCAGTCTTCGACTTAAACTTTTTTGCAATTATTTCAGTCACTGCTGAAATGCACCCATGCAGCACCGTAGTTTTAGACAGCAAGCGAAGAAGAAAACTTTTTCCAATTGAAGCTGCAGGACCAATTTTGATAGTAATTATGTGAGGTTGGGTCAGCTCACTGGATGTTATTATCTCCTGCCAAATTAAAAATGAAATTTATGAAAAATGAAACCTGTAATGATCCTAAGTGGTTAGACCCTAGTAATGGAAGTCATCCAGAAATACAGATCTTCCTGCTGCAGAAGCTATCATTTGGTGGCATTTCTTCTGAGTTGCTCTGAAGGGACGAATTCCAGTTAAAGAAACATTAATACCATGTCAATATCATTTTCCAGCACTGTTGACTCTCATCCTATTAGGAATCCTGAATGTATCCCATCACCATGTAGGCTGCTGGTGTCGGACGGGATAGGGGAAAGGACAAGCATGGCAGACCGTTGGTCACTGGGCGATACAATTGCAGACATAGATCCCTCAGTTCTTGGAAAGCTCATGTTTGTTTGTGGCAGTATACTGCAACTGAGTATATTGCTTGTTTGCTTGTTTTAAGTGTCATTTTCAATTGCTTACAGGCTTAATGGATTAGACTTGAAAATGCTTTCCACTATCATGCCTGTTGAAAAGTCACGTTCATGCTCTTCATTCTTGTATTAGTCTCTTCAGGAATCCCATCATTTTTCTTGATGTGTGGTGTTCTAGCTGAGATTTATCAGCTAGTAGAAAAAGAGCAGGATTGTTCCACATTATGTGTAGACATATGCCCAGTCTGACTTCTTGCCCTTTTGAACCAGTTGTACGTAATATAAAATCCATTTCTGGCTCTGAAGAGCTGTGGTTGCTCCTGTAGGCTGTATTTTTTCAACAAGGTATTCCTGCATACATGTAAAGCTCTGCATTTGTCCTCTTTGGTCTCAGATATATTTTAGATACTTAGACTCTAGTTGAGTCTCTTTTAAACTTTCCTTGTTGAGGTAAACAGTCTGAGCTTCTAAATCTTTCATTCAGGCTGGTTTCCCAGTTCTTTAATCATTGTTATGGCTCTCTACTAATCCTTGCTGATCCCAGTGGTCCTGAGGTGAAAGCCATTGTGATTTCCTGCGCCTCTCAGTTCAGGAACTTGTGACCAGTGAAAAGAGATTGTATTTCAACATCCCTGTGATCTCAGTCTCATGGAATAGCCCCGAGCAGGAGCAGACAGTTGAAAATAGAGAAGCCTTTGGACCACTTTTATTTGTGATGGAAATTGGCCCATCTTCCAATAGATGTGGTTCTAGTCTTTCAAGCAACTCCTGATTTTTGTGACAAGCATAGTTCAACTAAACCATACAGTATCCTCAAATTATACTAAACAAAGTTCTCATAAATTTTATTCAGAAAAGCTTCAGGATTTAGCTCTGTGTAATATAGCTATGGAGTGGTACAGCGTGTGTTTCAACATAAAGCAGAAATGTCTCACAAATACGAATACCTAAGAATTGGAAAAAGTCTTTGTTCATTGAATTCTCAGAGGTCTTGGCACACCTTGACTTACGTCTCGTATCGAGCTGTCTTTCATGTATCTGATTTAGAAACTGCAGTAGATCAGAATTGGGGAAAGTACATCCAGCTTTCATCACTGACTTGTCAATATAAGGAGAAGTGACATGACAATAACATGTCCCAGCATGTTTGTTAGGAATTCTTCACCCATGAAATTTATAATCCTTTCAAACAGAGAAACTGTATGATTTTAAAGGAGCTTTGTAGGGCTCATGAAAATTAAATGCAGAAAATATGGAGCGAGTGGAAAATAAAGTAGCTCCATATCACTTAGTGATTTGCTTTAATTGCAGGAGAATGTTTTAGCTGAAGAAGTAAACCGTTTTCTATTCTTATTAAATAAAAGAATACACGACTTTTTTATGTTTTCAGCCATTTTGAGCAATTGTGTGCAAAGTTCTGGTATAAAAGTGTTTATTTGAGTGAGTGTCTCCCTATATTTACTTATAGAGGATTCCCAATAGTACGAACTTTAATAGCTGTACTGCTGGTTAAATTGGTGATTTACATTAAAACAAGTTTTTGAAAACAGATTACTGTGTTGGATACTACAGTTCACCAACAGAAACAATACAATTCATTTAATGTCACTGTCAATTTCTGCTATCAGCAGTATGAAAGATCATACAATGTCTTAGTCGATATTTATATATAGTTGTAGTAATGTAATTTTGTGTTTATATATAGATTAACATCTTTCCCAAGATAGTAATAGGTCAAAAATATTTATTAAGTATTCACACTTTCATAATATTTATATAAGAAGTGAATCTGGCATATCCATGTCAAAATACAACTACATTTTTTAAATTTAAATATATACGTTTCATTTGGCACAGACAACTTTAGTGAGGTAAAATGGTGACCGGAGTTTTTAGATGAATTCTCTCTATCACAGTTACAGTCCTCACATTGGTCCTTGGATCTCATTTCTCAATGCAGCCCTGGGAAGCTGCTCCAGCAGATCCCTCCATGACCCAGCGCTGCAATAATGAATGCAGTGACTCTTTCAAGTGGCCACTTGAAGGGGCAGAGTTAAAGTTGCTTCAATTTTTGTCCTGACAATACGTCTTCTAGCTTTTCAGACATAAAAATCTGAAGCACTCTAATTCTCCACTCCTTGTTTTTCAGATGCTCGAGTGACAGTGGACTTCACTTTCTAGAAGCACAGAACACTGTCAATAACCTTAATGATGCGCATGATAGGTTTTGTCGTCGAATGATAAGAAAACCTTTTCCTGCATTAGTTCTCATATCCCTGTTACACTGTTACAGTAAACTTATTTTCAATGACTGCCTTTAAGGTGCTGTTTTTGACTTTGCTGGTCATTGCCATAGGAGCATGGCCAACAAATATCCAGGTATGGCAGCAGATTTAATGTAGAGCTTTCCAAAAGCAACAGTGAATCATTCAGGTAATTTACCATCTGCCACCAATCACCTTTTTCTATAGTATTTTATAGTGTTCAGATTAGTTCTTTAGCCCAGTTCTGAAATACCCTCAAGAAAAGACAGATATATTTATATAAAATGTATGTGTGCAAGTTTCTTAAATATGTGATGGGCTGGAGCTGCACCAACATAACCTTATCAGCATTCAGTATCACTGGCTTTAGAAAAAAAATAAGCAAATGCATGATAATGAGATGAGATAAAAATTCAATCAGAAGAATAAAATATTTTTGTGATTGTTTTATTCATTTTCTTTCTCACATAATTCCCCCTCTTAAAACACCCTGTCTTAAGCAGACACTTTTTCGCATGTGTTCCAAAATATACAAAACCTGGCACACATGAGTGGAGGATTTTTAAATTACTAGTGAAGACTGGATATACTTTCACTTTAATCTGAATTGGAAATAGCTCAAGTAAAGAATAACAATGTTGTCTGCAGAGATGCTGGTGTAAATAGAAAGATATTTCAGAGCGTAGTCTTTTATTTTCAGTTTTTATTCATAACTGGTAAGGAACTGTTGCTGATTAGAATTAAAAGGGAAAAAATACAGAAGTTATAGAAAATTGGAAAAGTTCTGAAGAAGCCTCCCATTTACCCATTTCTTCCCCCTTTTTGTCTTTTCAAGAAAAGAATTAGAGTGAAAATTTTGGTTAAAGATGTTTTTTCTTTTCTAAGTTGGTAATTTTTTCCTTATTTTTTCTCTCATTTTATTGCTCTTTTTATGGAAGTAAAAGAGGGAGACATCCAGTGAGCTTTGCTCTAAGCGTGTAGTTCAGCTTCTTCAGTGGGTCATTTTCTATATATCCTTTTTTCTTTATTCTTACAAGTTGCCACATGCTTTCTCACCGGATTTGTTGGGAGGAGAGCTAACAACAGATGTCAGAATGAATGAGCCCGGGTGTGCTTGACAAACAGATAGATATTGAACAGTTTGCTCGCTGGCTTATGTAACTGCAGCTTTGTAAATCTGAAGACTTGCAGCTTTTGGTTGTGGGGGGTCACAGGTAGTTTTGTAAACCTGTGGAAGAACTTTTCAGGGAAGAGTGTCTTAATTATACTCCATCTGTTACGTTTTTATTAAATGTTAACTAGAGACCACTACAAAGGACAACCTGATATTTATCAGTTATATATATCGGATACTTACCAACTAGATACTAGTTTTGGAATTCTCTATACTTCCTATTGTAGCCTGTTTTCCATCAGCAGACTATGAAAAGCTTATATGTGCTGTTTAAGCTTCATGAGATTCCTCTGAGGTAGATAAACCATGGAACATTATCTTTCTTGAACACAAATATACTAGAAAGTATGTATCCTGTATTTTCTGAATCACAGCTTTTACTTTTTACAAAAAGCTGATGTATGTTTTTAGTCAGAGTTAGGATTCCTGCTTAGATCATAAAGTTGCAGCATGTATCCATATATTAGGTGCTTAAACTCCTTTCAAAGCTTAACGTGCTTATGTCATTTAGATATCTTGATATTATTTTTATATGTATACACACCCACATGTATACACATGTACACATTGGTGTTACTCACACTGCTTGTTTTGGCTTCTTTGGGCATCTAGCAAAGGGTACCGTACAGAGCACCTAATTTTTAATTTAAGCTTAAACTCTCTTTGCATTGAACAGAGAGGGATAGGTGCATAGAGTGTGATTCAGGCTACAGCTGAACTCCGAAGTGGTTGAATTGCTTGCTGTGCTCTTGGATCCTTGTTCTGATCGCTGAGATTGAGTGCTTGGCCAGGCCACACCATGGTTCCCTTCCAGCTCATGTGCACAGAATACTTTCCATGTAAAATGACAAGAAAATACAGTTTTCATCTATGTTTGGCATTAGCATGCAGAGGGGTGTTCATCTGGAAGTGAGTCCCACATTCTACAATTTAGACACAGTCTCCAACATAAAACTCATTATTCGATACTATGCATACCTCTTCCTTATGACTTAGAAATTGTCACGGCTACCTTCTCCGGAGCAGTTGTTTCCTTGTGTAGTAGAAACTTCAGCTGTAGAAAGTTTGACCTCTTTGTCATTTCTGTCCAGACAAACCAAAATGTCCTTGCTTTTGTACCAAAGAATATTCCTTTACACCTGCAACTTCAAAAATTGCAGCAAATGTTGATGTAAGGTCCAAAAATGTCTCTGTATGTTTTGTATTTCATTGCCTTTCTTAAAGCAGTATAGCCGCAGGGTACAGACAAACTGTATCAGCCACTCCTTGGCTAGAAGTGTCTGGAAGGTGCTTTTATAGTTGGGGTCTTTTGCTCATCATCTTCTATAGCTTCAGCCATGAACCAGTTATTGTCGTAGAACACTCCTGGCTGTATAAATAACAAAACACATATGGTATCATACAGCTTAGCTAACTGATACTAGGCAAAAGTAAAGCATCAAAGGAGCATTTTTGATGTCTAAATACCTACTTTGAATTTCCCTGATTGTATTCCTGATCATTTTGATGAAACTAATTTGAAAAAAAACCCCTAAAATAATAAAGAATAATTCCAAGTAATGTATTAGTTCTCAATCATTAGCATATTCTAATGATACATTAGTAAGACATACATATGTAAATATCCTCATAAAAGATCCAGGGAACATTTATATTTAGTTTTTTAAAATTCCACTTTCTGAACTTGTTGCAAGTACAAAGCTACTTCTTTTGTAGTTTGAGCCATAAGTATTAGATTTTATATGCAACTAAAATGTTTAGGAATATACACTGTTGTGATCTATCAGAATTTCTATAGTTAGTGAAGCCCAGACTTGAGCATCCTTAGGTTTGGGTATATTATCTGCTGTGTACTGTATTTGTGATAACTCGTGTACCTTTCTTTATAATAACCTGAAACTTGGAAGCCTTCTCAGATCCTGTACTTCTCTTAAAATTCGGGTTGATGTTTTTATAGTATTTATATTCTGCATGTCAGTTGTAGAGATAGCAAACATAACACCGATGACCTACAAACATCCAAAATTTGTCCAAAGTGATCAAATTGTGTCCGGAAACAAATCATTTGCCAAATTAACCTTTTGGATAGGATTTAAATTGTCCTCAAACTACTTATGAGTGTGTGAGTTTTTATTATTTTTGGTTATCTTGCTATGAATAGAAAAAGAAAAAGTTTAAACTTAAAGAGTCCCAATATGGAGAAGAATTCCAAATGGAGACAAATTCATATTCTGCATTTAGAGAGCGATTATGTTTGTTCTCTGAAAGATCTGCATTTTGTATCCTCAACTTTTTTCAACTGTAATATGCATAACTCTTCTCTCTTTCAGTTCAGTTGAGCTCAGTATAGGATACAAAAGAGTCAAGAGGAAAAACTAGCTTTATGCCAGCTTTTCAGATCTCTAGTTGGAATTAATTTCAATGGTTATCATAAGATAGAGAAAAAAATTAATATCATCTACATATTGCAGAGGCTATTCTGATATTAGCTATAGTTTAAAAGTATTCAGAACATACATTTTTTTCCCCCCGTACGATTCCTCCATTGCTTTCCACTTGGGTGAATTTAGCAAAGACAAAAAGTGATGGTTTGCTGATCTTAAAGAAGGGCAACATTTCTAGAAGGACATAAGGAGCTCCCAGCATAACAGAGAAGTGATCTGAAGTCCTTTAATTTTTAATATATTGATTTTATATGTACTCACCAAAAAAGAAAGATCCAAAAAGCTGTAACTAGTACTGTATTTGTAATCACAAATGTAATAGAATTTATGATTAAATATATAATGGCCATATCTCATTTTGCATTAACACCCTGGCTTTCATCTAAAAAGAAAATACCAAATGTGCTAGGCAAAGGATACACCGTGCCATGACTCATAAAGCGGTGAGTCATGCTTTATGCACTCAATGTGTGCATCACCTTGAGTGTTATATAAACCTATAAAACTGCCAACAAGTTATGTTTTAGCATCATTCCTGAAAGTGGCATCCTTATTTCTGGAACTGTGTTCTCAGGGATTCCAGTCAGTACTCCAGTGACGTGACATCCCCAGAAATATCAGGTACTGAGGACTGACAGATGACAACTGCAGGCACCAGAGATATTTGATGAGTATATTACAGTTCCAAAATACTGGTATATTACTTGCACTTCCATGTGCAATGTAAAGTTACTCTAGCTGAAAGTTCCTTATAAATTCAGGATTCATAAGCATTTTAAAATAAAGCATAAATTGTCCTTAAACAATATGGAAAATGTATTGTAGGATAGTAAGTAGTACCTGTTATTTTCTCTTTCACTAATTAAAACCAAAGCCTGACCCGAGTGTAACATAATATTAATTCTCTGGGAATCTTCCAATTTAAGAGAGTTAAAATTTTTCAGGGTTCAGAGGTAACTCCTTCTGCAAATTAACAGAAAATTATTTTATCTTCTGTTCATAGATGATCTCTGTTGAATTCATGCTCATAAAATGTCCACTTCATATGTGGTGTTTTCGTGCCCTTTCCCAATTCTGTGGTGTAGAGACTGCACATGAATTTCAAAAAGTTGTGTTAGAACAATCTTTTAGTATCAGTTGTAAATGCCATTAGATTGCACTAGGTGTCTTAATAGCAACTCCCTCCTATGAGTGCTCTAAGTTTTAAAGAGGAAATTAATCTCTTTTTAGCTTTACACAAACAATTTAGCAAAAACAATGCAACTGCAAATAGAATTTAAGAGAGAACCACTGACTTTTGTGGGACCTAGGGTCTCAGTACCTGGGCTCTCAATGTCTTCCATGTCAGAGATCCTGGCGATAATTTAACCTTCAGAAGTCAGAATAGGCAGCAAGGTATTTCTGAAGATATTCTGGCTACTTTGAGACTCCTCAGTAACTGTGCTGATTCACAGAAATATCTATATTTTTATGAAGCTTTCGAAACATCTAAATAATACGCCTTCTATTATAGACAAGGACATGTAAGAGCATAATTGATGGTTTGTCCTTATTATTGTTTATCAGGCTAAAAGGGCCAAGCTGATCAGAGTCAATGCAGTTGCAGCAGGGATGCAGTTGGTCTGGAGTGTCTCATAGTTGAGCATCAATCAATTGTCTGCCTTATGAGGGGAGAAAAAATGAACAGTTACAGATGGAACCAGCTTTTGAGCTTCACTTTTTCTGTGGCTGCAACTTTGCCTAACAAGATACCTTCTCTAACAAGATGTTTCAGAACAGCTAAGAAGTACTTAGGTACATAAGCCAGTAAAGAGGAGAGGTAGCTATGTTAAATAAGCATGTCTGCTGGATGCTTATATCTATATATCTGTATGTGAAAAATAAGCAGGCTTCCTGAAGCTTTGTAATATGGTATTCTAATTTAGGGAACTAGATTTGTGATGTTTTTGTAAGACTTCATCTGTGGTACTTTCCTCTGAAGCTAATTCATTTCTATACTTTTATTCATAAGCAAATCTAGCTAATAAAATACCCTGTCAAAATAGTCAGATTTTCAAGTAATCTGTTTTTAAATATCCAACCAGACAGACAAACCTAAAAGGTGCACTGTTAAAGTAAATGTATTAAACCTTCAGTCTACGTAGCATAGTATTACAATAATAGATAGAGGTAGAGTGTCTAATGCAGTGTTGTGTCCCAGAAGCTAATAGAAGAAAGAGGAGTGTCATTCATGTCATTCAAAATGATTTGAAGATTCCACACATTTTTTATGATTTCAAATTAGTCAATGCTTCTCTCAGCGCTGTTAGAATGTAAGGGTTCTCCAGATCATCGAACTTGCTGTGTGTTTCCATTGTTTAGTCTAGAATTTTTTTTTTCCTCACTGTCTTCATGAATATCTATGTTTGTAATTTTCTATTGTTACTCTTGTAGGGGGCTATTAATTTAATTGTTATAAGTAACCGGGACTCCAGCAATGTCAATAGCACTACACGGGTTTGGGATCTTCTCTTTATATATTGATGTACTTTTAAGAATAACATTACATTCACACCATACCAGACCAGAAAATTAGGCCACTACCTCTAGTCTGCTGTGTTATTTTTTATTCTTTTCTAGTATTTCTTGCTCTAGCTATTGCAGAGTATAGCTTTGGGGGATGTGGACTTTCTATATATATTTTGAAGAAATGAGCACAAATTTCAGATGCAGCCTGTTACTACCTGTTCAACGTGATTTCTGAGATGCAAAAAGCCTGACTGTGCTTTACAACTTTGATTTGTGAATCAATTATTTTTATCTAGCTTGAAGTAGTTTCATCAGCTTTGACTTCATATAAAATATTATGATACTATGGAAAACTACAAGCCTTGGTTATTAGCACCTAGTAAATGTTGACCAAGTTCCATATTTATGTGTTATTTGAAGTATTCAGATTTTTATATTTTTAACATACTATAAAAGGGCAAGAAAAGACGTGATGGAAATTTTCTGGCTTATTAGTCCATCTTTGGCATGATTCAGAAGACTTAAAGTCCAATTTAGTCGGTCTCTGGGGTAAAAAAGTATAACTCGTGAAATACAAAGAAGTGCATTAGTTTTAATTTGTCTGTAATGGTAATGGAGTTGGTACGTTCACAGTTCTCTGTCCATTCATCAATAGACAACCTCCACAAACCAGCATCTCCTCTCATTTTTCTTCCACAAAGGTGCTACAGCTTCATTTTGGACGAAGTATAATTGATTGCATTTGGGCAAGACTTCTTGTAAGATTAGTTACATTTTTAATCAAAATGTCACGGGGGTACAAATGTAACGTGCAAAGAAGTTTTTTGTGTTGGAGGGATTTGTTGCTCAAGAACACCTGCAAATTCACAGCCTTGTCCTGTACTTTCTTGCCCTACAATTATTGAAATACTGCCATATAAACATAAGGACTCTTTATGAAAATGATGGCTGCATCAGTTAAAGATTTGGAAACCTGAGAATTTAGTTCGGTGCCTAACCTCTAAGTGCATGGCCCCAGAGTGAAAGCCTAATATCCTGTATATTAAGGCTTAAGATACCTGTGTAGTACATGGGGAAGGTTAGGTTATGTCTAAGCAAATTAAGTTCAATAGTTTTGATTCCGGTCGCTGGACACTTTATCCCCGAAAGGAGAGATTAGAATTTGGGAGATTTTATATTCTGTTCCTCTGTGTAGGAATCAAGAGTTTGAATCAAGAATGTACACAAAGCTTTTCAAACTTCAAAGGAACGTGATGAAAATGTGGATAATGTTACATCTTAAGTATGTAGCCTCCCTTGCATAAGGTTAGTTCCACTAAGTTCTCTGTGAAGAGGATAAAGTATGTTCAAGAGCTGGCACTAGTATAGGGTTGGAAGTGGTACACAACGTTAGATAGAATTTGTTATTGAATTCCCTGTGCCAATGTACCCCTGCTTCAAAACATGTTCAGATGAGCATCATCTATTGGCTGATTTACAACTATTAAATGGATAAAAGATTGACAACCACAGTCAGAGTTTTGAACAAATATTTTATTATTTCATCTTTAAAGATCTCAAAATTTGAGACTTTCATGCTTGCATGTGAATTTATCTTTGTCACAGAGTGGAAATTCCAGGATCTCCTCTGTGCTGGGAAGTGCACTGTTCTTCCACTGATTAGTTAATTATTCACTTGGGCCTTCTCCAGCTGAGTACCCTGATGTGAATGAATATAAACAAAATAGTTTCCGCCAGGTGTCAGCCCCTTAGAATAATGAATAGCAAAATAAATTAAGGTGTTGTTACTGGTGTAGTTTTTTTAAAAGAAGACGGAGAGAAATATCTCTAGCAATTACATTGTTAAAATGGTATTTAAATAGGCTGAATGTGTGGAGGGCTTTGCAATTTAGAATGATTATATAAAAATAATGAAACTTGCTTTTTTTCAGTCTTCTGTGAAATGGAATAATCAGCACTCTCCTGAACAAACGTATTATTTTCCCATGTCTTTTCATTACTGCATTTGAAGTTATGATTCATATATTATGGTGATTCATAGCTTAGCCTTATGAAGCAGACGTTTATTTTTAGAGTGTTACCTTAAATTAGTATGGCTAATAAGTGATTTTGAGGTACAGTGATTTCAGTGGTTCTGCATCTACTTGTTAGAATTTAATGTGTTTATATATGACTTACTCTGACACTTCGCAGTAGACTTTCCAGGGAGTAGGTGACTGCTGGTGTTAACCATGATATATTAGAATCTTTAAACTCATGAGTTATTAGGCCTAAAATGAAATGTGCTTTACTGCTCAGTTGAGAAACATCTTTGCATCTGACATCTGTTATGCAGCAACAGGGGTCACATTCATACCTTCACCGTGTGCTATATCATCTCAGAGGCCTTGGGCAATGGTTTGGCATGTGGTAGAGCTCCTTACTTGCTGTTGGGACATCGGATGGCACCAAAACAGTTTGTCACGTGATTTCCAGAAGGGAGGAAGCTCTTTGGAGCTATCTGCAATGTGAATGTAAATAGGATTGACTCTCAAAGACTGGAAGGTTGAATTCTTCAAGATGTGTGATATGAAAGTGTATTTATTTCCTCCCCTTTCCTACAGAGTTTTTCAAGATTTGAAATTCAGTATCTGTGGCCAAAGGAAAATTTAAATGGTCCTGGATATTTTCCTCCTTATGTACCTTTGGGACAAGCATGATGGAGCAAGAGCATGCATATACTCTCTAGGATTTTTGCAAAGAGGAGATGTTTTCCAGACCAGACTGATAGGTCATAAAAAACATTCATATGAAGAACTCCCATTACTGGTAAGAAAGCTTCCCCCTTCCCTCCCCCCCATATTATACTACACAAATATTTTGTACTTTCTGGATCCAATTCTGTTCGCACCCCCCCAAAAAAAAAAAGAAAAAAGAAAAAAAGAGATCAGGAAGGAAACCCTGGGCGGATCTCTGAAAACTACCTTAATGCTTGAAATCTTGTTTGATGACTGTTGGACTTCCGAGTATTTGTTTTAAAGAGTAGTTGAAGAGAATTTGTCAGCGCCGTCAAGATGAAATATAATTTTTGGATTTTAACAATTTTTTACGTAGCTTGTTATATATTGTGAAATATTCAATAGTTAGTGAAACTGATATTTGACTGAAGTCCCTTAAAAATTTCAGACTAAAAAATTCCCCTAAATCTATCCTTAAATTAATTTTCAGGTATTGATCCTTGTAGAGTTTTTATATTTCTCTTTGTGAACAGATAATTGCTGCTATCGCCCCTCTCCTGTTGGTAAAGTGGATATTATGAGTTTCAGTACAATCAATATCTAGAAATAGAGAAAAATTGCAAGGTTAGGGGATTTTTCTTCTTCCTCTTAGACTAATTCTTCTCCTTAAACTGTTAAAGTGTGTGTATGGCTGACATTTTGCTCTAGACTTGGTATCTGTATCTTAAAAAATACAACAGACACAAAAAGTTCCTGGAACATGAGGTCATGGGCTGTCATTTCCTTTGAAGGGCAGGAGTGTGTTTGTTTTATGAGGATAGTTTCTATCAGGGGACTTACAGCCTTTCTTACTCCTCCTTCAAGGTCATGCTTTCCCTACAGAGTGTTTGTAAGGGCCTGCAGGTGATAGGTAGTACCAAGGGAAGTAGTTTCACTTTTAGCGTTGACAGCCATTTGCTGCATTACTTACATAAAGGGTAAGTCACATTTGTTTTCCAAAAGCATCCTTGTTTCTTTGCTGTATTTGGTTTGGTGTTGAAGGACCCTGAATCCATGATCAGTGGAGTTGAGGGTAATGCTGGGATAGTAGGAGAGATTTATTTCAAATCTGCCTGGCGCATCTGCAGTATGGCTCGGTACGCTCACTGCTTTCTGCACAGTGGAAGACATGTTGGAAGCATGAACTTCATAGATTAATACAGCAATTTTTATAACTGCATCTAAGCCCACTCAAGTTTTCTCTCGAGTTGTGGTTTTGAATGATTTCTTTCTAATCAGAAGCCGCGGTGGTATTTCAGTAATAAATCTTTCCTATGTTTAAATACCTCATGTGTCTGCACCCCCAGGGCACTGCATTTCTCTGCTCTGGCCCAGGGACACCCAAGGGCCCCTGCCTTGTTTGCCAGGCATCCTTCCTCTGCTCTCTAAAGCCTGTCTGATTCTGCGTGGCGTGGCTGCGGTTGTGGCTGCCATGGAGGCAGCAGGCATTGCAAGAGCTGCAGTTCCTGTGCAGAGAAGCAACGTGGAATTCTGCGCTGCCAGGGGAAATGGTGAATTGCAGAGGGAGGAACTCGATGGCCTGGAGCCATCCAGGTGTGGGGCTTGCGCCAACAGGACGTGGGTGCTTTTTCCATCCCCATGCTCCAGTGTCCCTTTACTTACCTCCTCTCGCTGGGCACAATTATAAGCTTATAATCTTAAGGGTGGACAAGTTAAAAACACTCCAAGATGCAGCTGAGTGAGCTGTATCTGAAAGACGTGTAAACCTATTAATTTGACACTGGTTCCAGAAGACAAGCCTCTGTTAGTGATACTGGTCTTTATTAATCTGAGCACAGTAGTGTTCTAATGAAGCAGTGTGATTTCTAGATGCACGTTGGTTCACTTGGCAAGTTACTGGAGCATCAGCGAGCAAGCAAAAGGTAGTATATATGCTGACGGAACAACTGCGGTGCAAATATGCACTTTGCATATGTATCTGAAAATCCTACTCAGTCATCAGCAAGGGAATTGTTCCCCATGCTTGATTTAGATGTGACCATTTCCCATAATATATTCCCAGAATAGTTTGGTAAAGAGGAAGAACCCTTTTATGAGTATTCTGCGTATTCTGTATTGTATGCACCTCATGCCACTTTAACAACTGAGACTGGGATTTTGGGGGGATTGTAAAATCATAAATGAAGTCAAACCATGTATCTAGACTGAACAGTTAAACTGAGCACCGCTGGTGCTTGTAGTCCCATAGCTTACCCAGGAGTAAGCTAAACAGTGTTTTCCTCTAACAGTGGAATTGCTTCAAGAATGCTTTTTCAAGCTTTTATTTATTGTATTCACCTCAGGATCATGAATAAAACAAACAGTAAAAGATGCAGTGCTGTTCTCACAATAAGGTCAAATAATATAGAGTGAAATCCAACACTCTGCAGGAGGCCAACACAAGTCATACACCCCAATTAAGCCATCAAAGTAGATTTAAGTGGAATTTATTTGGTGTATAAGACTTGAACTATGAGTTTCACCTTTAGAGAGGCAGTCTACAAAGAACAAATGCTGGGCTTGAACTTGTCCCCAAATAAATCAATGTTACCCTGCTGATACCACAGGAAAAAATGACTTCTAGAGTTAAGTCACTTAACTCTTGTTTGTAAATACCTATTTCTAAACCTCTGGAAAAGTATTTCAGCGCAGAAAATAAGGAGAACACATTCCTATCTTGGCCTTATGGCTTCTGTGAGTTATTTATTCTGGGTTCTGGGTGGCTTGTTTCTTGCCCTTGCCATCTGTAGATTTAATGATTTATATTTCCACTGCAGAATGTTACCCAGGTTTGAATATTGAGTACAACAGCACAAGGCATGTGGAGATGGGTAGGCACAGGAAATGAAGATCTTCATGTCAACCATGTTCAAAGGGTGAATGAATATAGAACAAAGTTTTTCACTGTCGTTTGATTGTCTTTCTCTTTTAGTCCATGTTCGGACATTTCTAGTACACGGTAGAGACTACAATATCATTAAATTTTCATCTTCTGGTATATACAGAATTTGTAGGCTCTGTGTAAACAAATATTCCCAGTACACTGTCTATATTAAAAGTCTCCATGATATTTCTTGAAGACCTGCTTAGGGAACATTTATGTTTTTGTATATGCTGACTTTATATATTGGCTTAACGTGACACAGATTCTGTGAATTGTGATCACTTGGCCTTTGGGTTTTTTGGGGTGTTTTTTTTATTAATATAATGATTAGTCGAGCCTAATGCCTTAGATGAACCTTTTTTCCTCTCCTTCAGATGAGGAAAATAATTACTACTCCACTCCCTTCTGTATTGTTTAAAATGTTCAGCTTAATAGAAAATGGGGAAAACACCTACATAAGCTCAGCTTCTTGGCTAAGCTTGTTTAGTTAATGTTTCGTGGAAGCATCTAAAAGGAAGTAACAAGCAAATTAATCTAATTTCAAAGTTCTGACTTTTCTATATGTGCTGTACGTAGAATTTGGACAGTGATATAAAATCCTGATCTGCATTTGCTAATTTATAATTGTGGGAGCCTTGTCTTTTAGTGGAGCTGGGAATGAGGATACTTCTCTCTTCATCCCATATTGAAACAAAAGCTGGAGTTTTTTTCTGATGGAACTTGCTTGCTTGAAATAAGTACATGTGATTAAGTACAATATTTAAACATCTCATTATGTCCTTTCATATTTATATATTTTTAATTTTTTTTTAGTGCTGCAATAAATTTGGCCCTTAAAATATGTGGGTTTGCTCACATGTAGTTTCAAAACGTCAGCCTTTTGTGGACAGAGCTCATCATGAAAGGAACTGTCAAAGATGAACATGCAGTTTGTTACTGTAGGGAACCAATAAATAAGAATTCAAGCTTGTCAACATTTAGCTGTAGGAAATTTGAAGACATTCAAGCTTTAATGTCACAAACATTCATAGAGTGCCGAGAGAGCTGTCGAAATGTCTTTAATGACACCACTTAATGGGAGCAGATAAATGTAGAATGGGACCCAAGGCCTGTACCTGAGGAGTACCATAAACAACTCTGTCAATACAGGGGAAAATATAGATCACTGAAATCCTGTTGTGAGTGGAATGAATGTGCTATCAGAATTAAGATGTTGCAACTGTAGCCCAACGATCTGGGAAGCTGCCACTAGTTTCATTAGCTGTAAGGAATTCTACCAATGTGGATTGGTTGTATGTATCAGATAAATAGGTTAAATCAGAACTTCAGAAAACAAGAACTTGAGATCACTATGGGCCTCATCCAGGACTCAGATGAAATCTTTGGAAATGCCCTTTTCACAATAAGTATTCCTAAGTTTCATACTTTCTGTAAGGTAGCACAAGGTGACTGTGGTTGCAGAACAAGTCACACACATCATCTTCTGTTTGGGGAAAGTTATGGTCATCTCTGTTCCATTGGAATACAAGCCTTTCATCCTGTGAGGGCATGTTTTCTTTGCCTATATAAGGACACAGAACACATCTCACGGAACAGAGACCTCAGGGATGTCCCATAGCAGTACCTGGCTTTGTGAGACCAAAGTGCTCGTCTTTCAGGATTGAGACCTGGGCTTTGATCAGAAGCTTGATAGTATTAAAATACAGCAGTTCCTATATTGTATTTTTGTTGCATTGTATATTGTTTGGGTTTGCTTCTCTCTCTCTTCCCCGCCCCCCTTCATAAGGTGATAGGAAGGATTAGGAAAACTAGACTTATATTAAGTTGCATTACAAATAATTTGGAATTGTTCATATAAACTCTGATTATTATGTGCAAATACTTATGTAGGTTAAGCTTTAGAATATTTAACTCCTCTTCTCAAGGAGATGCTTCTAATTATCCATTTTTAATAATCCTCAGTGGAACAGGCACCATTTAAAAAATGCACATTAATCATAAGTAACCTATAATTATAAGCAGAAGTAAGTATACTTGCATTAATGAGCCAGTGACATTTAAGGACATTTGTGCTAAAAGGAATACAGCCTTATGAAACTTTATGTCACAAAGGTGAAAAACAACAAAACTCCTAAAATACTTTTCTTTAATGAAAAAGATTGTATTTGACACTGTGATTTTTCTGCCAGTCTTGTTTGTTGCAAGACAAATTGTTGCATGTGATCTAGGTTGCAGTGAGGGGAAACTGCATTATTTCTGGCTGTGAAACGAAATTAAGAGTTGGGTGAACGCAAGCAGTCTCCGTCTTTGGTCTGCCCTTTCATTCTGGGAGAGCATTTGATCAAAACTGAAGTGCAGGCTGCTCAACTAACTATTTAAGGTATAATTAATGTTAAGGTTGTGATTAAGTCATTGATCCAAGTGCACCTTTAGCAATACGTTTAAAAACGATACCGATTAGAAATGGACTGCTGAATGCAACTCCAAATACTAACCATTGGAGCATTTGCACAGCTGCAGCTAGTTTCAATGGACTTTCACCAATGTGAATTGAGAGTAACTCTGCAGAGAATTAAGTTTGAAAAACATATTTAATTTTATCCAGTTAATAAACTGATGCCTACAAATGTGTTACAGTACCTATAAAAGGAAACATCTGTGTCAAAGGTATTTTCAGTGAGAATCTATATATTTCTTTCTCTAATTTAAATATAAAACTAAGAATTTGAAATTAAATTTGAAAATAAATTGATGGATGTTACATAAATGAAACACAGTTAATTTTAAAAGTCTTTTCTGTTAATTGAAAACTTGATTTAGCATTACAATTGCGAAAGGGAAACCACAGATAATATCACTGAAGGTGAATATGCTACAGCTACAGGTGAGTAATATTATGTACCTGCAATCATGAATTTTGTATGAAATATCTGTCAGTAGGATCTGAATGCCTTTTTTTCTTATCACCCTAACAAAGGTGTACAGGGAAAGGTCCAGAGAATAGGAAAGAAGTTGTAGATCATTTAGCCACATGGTTTTCAGTCCAGTTAAGTATACTAGGTTTATGTCTCAGAATCCTGAGGAGCTGTGTACTTCTGGAGCATGACTGTGTTGTATCCAAATGTATATGTTTGCCAGCATTATTTTCCTATTATTTATTTCATATTTTATGAATGGTTGTACCTGGTAGATAATTAACATGCAGCTCATCCAGATTTTCCTAGGTATCAAACCTTAACACTGCAGGAGTCCTTTTACCTCTCTGTATCGCACACATTTTGTGTCCCATTAATGCCACTGGGAGTTATGTGTGAGTTTGGAAGGAAAATACAGCTAGGGAAAGAGCACCTGAAATTAATATTTACCACTAAATAGACAAATTGGCCTGCTTCTAAGACAGGGTTTCACAGATGCACGTTTTTTAAAGGGCAGAATTGTCACTTTATAGAAAACAATAAACATCATAGAATCAGAATGGTTTGGGTTGGAAGGGACCTTAAAGACCATCTAGTTCCAACACCCATGCCGCCTTCCACTAGACCAGGCTGCTCAAAGCCCCATCCAACCTGGTCTTGAACGCTTCCAGGGATGGGAGATCCACAACTTCTCTGGGCTACCTGTTCCAGTGCCTCACCACCCTCCTAGTGAAGAATTTCTTCCTTATATCTAACCTAAATCTACCCTCTTTCAGTTTAAAGCCATTACCCCTTGTCCTATCACTACATGCCCGCTT